>NC_050577.1:302762451-302897451 GCF_011100635.1 Trichosurus vulpecula | reverse complement strand
AGCTGCTGCAGCACCAGTCCCAACACCCCCCCCCCCTTTCCAGCTCAGCAAAGCTCCCCTGAGGAAGGGCGGGGTTGTGGAATAGGACTGAAGATGGGGAACAGAGAGGAGAGGGACCCTGTTCTAACCCAGACCTTTGGGCAGGCTCCAAACCTATGGGAGCTGGCCTACTCCTGCCTCACTCTGTCCTCCCTTGGGGGAGCCAAAGTTCTGGTGCTGGTGTGAGAGCAGTCTGATAGCTGGGGGGGTGGGATTGATGAAAATTGGGGGCTACTGGAGGTGGGGCCTGGGGGAACCAAAGTTCTAGTGCTGTTGTGAGATGTCTGCTAGGTAGAGGGGGAATTGCTGGAAGTTGGGGGCTACAGGAGGTGGGGCCTGAGAGGGCCTTTGTTGGGGTGGGGGAAGGGGAGCCCTTGGAGAGCCAAGGGACTGCTACATAGTAGTCAAGGACACAGTAGGTCTCAACCATTCATGGTGTCGATTAAGCCCTTATTTGTGCCACTTACAGCAGTGATAGGCCCTGGCAGAGAGACAAAGACCAATGAGCCCTGGACTTTGCCCTTGTAGGGGGTGGAGGGGGTTCACCGTTAGCTGAAGAGGAAAACATAAACAACTACAGTACAAGCTCATCAAGAATAAGGGTATCAGAAAGGGAGGTATAAGCCAGCTGCCCTGAGAATGCTCAGGGGAAGCTCACTACCAACTGGGGCTTGGGGGAGGGGAGCAGAGAAGGCCTCCCGGAGGTGGTGGCATTCGAGCTGGGCCTTCAAGGATAGGTAAGACTTCACCAAATGCAGATGGAGAAGAAGGCTAACATTTTAGGCAGATGAGATATTGTAAAGAAGATGAGAAAGTATGAGATGTGTGCTACACCATGGGGAGTCCTCCAGTTGGCCTGGAGAGAGGTTGAAGGTAAGGCTGGAAAGGGAAAGTTGCGTCAGTTTTGCAGAAGACTTTAAACCAGAAAAAAAGCATTTCATTGGTGTTTGGGAGTCATTGAATGGCTTAGGGCAGGTGTGATATACATAGGAAAAAGCAATCTGATAACATGAGCCTGTCAGATTGGGGAGAGGAGAGAGACTGGAAACAGGGAGACCAGTTAGGATGTCATTGTAATAATCCAGGTGAAAAGTGGTGAGAGTCTGAATTTGGGTGCTGCTTGTGTGAGGGAGAGGAAGGGATGGATGGATGGATGAATGGACAGAGATGTGGGTGTAGAAACAGTAACGTTTGACAGCTGATTAGAGAGTCAGTTGAGAGAAAGGGTGATAATGGGGTCCCAAGTCTGGGTGCGTAGATAGAAATGACAACTTTGGGAGGACAAACAGGGCTGGGGGGAAAGGCTGCTTTGGGACATATGGGTCTGAATCACTTGTGGGATATCCAGGATGGAGATGTCCAGCAGGCAGTGGGATAGGCAGGGTCCAAATCTCCACAGAGAGTGTAGGGCTGAAGACACAGATTTGGGGGTCTTCTGTGTAGAGGCAACAGGTGATCACCAAGCAGGGTGGACAAGAGAGTAGAGAGAGAAGAGCAAGTGACTCAGGACAGATCTCTCAGGTGCCACAACACGAGGGCACTGTGAAATGGAAGAAGAGCTTGTGTCCAAGTCTGGATTTGAATCAGGTGTTTCTGAATCCGGGTCCTGAACTCTCTTCACTGGGTCACCTCTCTGGAATAGGAGCCAGGTAGCTCTCAACAGATGCCCTCAATCTTTTCAAAACCTGAAGTAGCTATCCACTGAGGCAGAGGGGGCAGAGCTTGCACTTGGTGCTTTAGGAGAAGACGGATGGGAACCATGACAGAGGAGAGTGTAATAGGGGATGATACAAAATGAATAAAAGAGTTGCCAGGCAGGAGGAAAGACTCAGCTGAAGTTATGCAAACACAAAT
Organism: Trichosurus vulpecula; assembly: GCF_011100635.1. NCBI lineage: Eukaryota > Metazoa > Chordata > Mammalia > Diprotodontia > Phalangeridae > Trichosurus > Trichosurus vulpecula. The sequence goes on along the minus strand of NC_050577.1, from coordinate 302,895,558 downwards.
TTATAATGGATGAAACCGGCCTCGAAAATATTTGTCAAATGTCATGAAGTACATTTGATTAATGTGGGGAGAACAGAGGGAGGGAGGTGGGCTCTCTATAGAGGCCTGGTGGGGATGCTAGGTCAGACATTCAGGTGCTCCGGGGGCACTGAAATTGGTGTGTGTGTGTGTGTTTGTGTGTGTGTGTATGTATGTATGTGTGTGTATGTGTATGTGTGTGTATATGTGTATGTGTATGTGTGTATATGTGTGTATATGTGTGTGTGTGTGTATGTGTGTGCACGTGTTGAAATGACCTTCCATTATTATTGGGAACTCTCAGGGATTTGTCTGGAACAAGGTTCCAGCTGGACACTTCCCTGAGGGTGCAGTAACTATCCTGAAATCAGTGGATTATGGGTAGAATTGGCATCAGGGTAGGGGAAAAAAGGGAGATGGGAACTGTGTATCTGAGGGCTATTTGCTGGGAAGAGTGTGAGGCCTTTTGGAGTCTGGATGCCTAGTTAGGACAAATAAGGGGCCTAAACTCTGTGGGTTTGTTTATTGCTTCCTCTCCTCCCCTCCCCTTCTCTCCTCTCCTCTTCTTCTCTCTCTCTAAACCTCCAAACAACCCTTCTTATTGTTTTATAATAAGACTTGTTATAACTCAATATCATTTTAGAGCATTACCCGGGAACATTGTAGGGGTCAAGGTGACATGCCCAGGGTCACACAGCCAGAATAGGTTAGAAGCAAGACTTTAACCCAGACTTTTCTGTTTCCCATAATGCTTCTCTTCTACTTTAGTCTCTGGAAAAACCCTCTTCTCAGGGGACCTGAAAGGTAAAGAAGCAGAACAGTGCTCTGGGGACTCATTTTGCCTGCCCCTTCACCCATTCAGTAGCTCTGGAGAGCAGTGTCCCAGCTCCACTCTAGTATTGCTTGCTTTGAAACAATGCCCCCTGCTTCAGCAGGACCCTCTTAGGGATCAAGGGATGGGGTTAGGGTGGGAAGGTGGGCCTTACAGGATCCCTCATCCCTCTGCTCTCTCAGGCCTCCCCAGGACATCAGCCTGGAAGAATTTGATGATGAAGACCTGTCTGAGATCACCGATGACTGTGGCATTGGTCTCAACTATGATTCGGACCCTTGTGAGAAGGTGAGGAGGAGGTGGGGCCTGTAGGGGTAGGGGTGTGTGAAGCATAGGTGTGCATGGGAGCTCATGCATGACAGACAAGGTATAGTAGTGAGGGGCTGGGCTCAGGCTTTTGCTATTCTGCTCTCCTGTAGTGTCTGTTGTTGGGTAACATTGAGATAGAGAGCCTTTGGGCCCCTGTCAGTTCCTTAATATGAAAATCCTGTCAGGGCCTAACCTTCTTCCCTCTTGCTGCTGAATACCCTCCTGTTGGGAACTTATCCGTAAGGGCACTGGTTCATGTTGTGGCATCATGTCTCCAGCCATCCCAAATCAGGCCCAACCCAATAACAGAATCTGGAGGTGGAAGAGTTCAAGGCCTGTGGTCCATCCCCTTTCTATCCAAAGAGCTCCTCTATAACAAACCAGACAAGCAATCAACCAGCAAACAGCTTGAACATCTCCAGGCAGAAGGAACCCACCACATTCCTAGGCAGTCCTTCCCACTCTAGGACAGCTCCCACTGTTGGGTTGTTTGTCTTTACATTGAGTCTAAATTTGACTCCCCCCAAATCCCTCCCATTGCTCCTGGTTTAGCCCTCTGGCAGCCAGCAGGGACAGAGAAAGGAACTGGACCTGCCATTTCATTGATATAGGGAACTCCTAGGTGAGGACATTCTGGCAGTTCAGTACCTCTGCAACTCAGCCTTAGAGAACTGACTAGAGGCCTGAGAAATCAGGGGACTTTCCCAGGGTCTCTCTCTCTCTGTCTCTCTGTCTCTGTCTCTCCTCTCTCTCTCTGTCTCTGTCTCTGTCTCTCTCTCTCTCTCTCTCTCTCACACACACACACACACACACACACACACACACACACAGGCAGTATCTGTCAGACTCTGGACCTAAATAGACCCCAGGCCCTCTTGGCTCCAAAGCCTTGTCTCAGGCTTACCATATCACTTAATCCCTTTTACAAATGAAGGCCTTTCAAAAACATGAAGACACTATTTGTCCTGTCTCCCAGAACCCTCTCTTCTCCTGACAAAATATCCCCCATCCCTTAAATGGAGCCTTATCTGGCAAGAACTAGATGGCCCTCTTCATCCTGGTCACTCCTGGATTCCCAATCCCCAGACTGTCAAAGCTGTCCCCAAAATGTGGCATCTGGAGCTGCAGGATGGTCCAGTGCAAAGTGATCTGAGCCTGGGCTTTAATCTCTTTACTGGGCAAACTACTCTTATGGCCTTACTCAATTGAAGCCCATCGTTCTGGTCTGTTGGTTTTTAGTCCTGTTCTGTTTCAGCTGATACAGAGCCCTTGTCTCTATTACTTCACTGTCTCTGGGTTTGATCTCCCTTCATCTCTGGGTCTCTGTCTTCTCCACATTTGGGTGTCCATCTTCCCCTTTGCTGAATCTTCATCACTTTCCATCTCTCAGCCTCTGTCTCTGTTCACCTCTGGGTCTCTGTCTCTGTCCACCTTGGGATCTCTGTCTCTGTCACCTCTGCGTCTCTTTTCCTCATCTTTGGGTTTCTTTCTCCCTCCAGGACAGCCTCTCTCTGGGACGCTCAGAACACCCACACCCTATCTGCTCCTTCCAGGATGATTTTCAGGAGTTTGAGATGATTGATGAGAACGAGGAGGAGGAAGAGGAAGAGGATGGGGAAGGGGAGGTAGAAGGGGAACACAGGCATGAGACACCCCCATCACCACCCCTCATCCCATCTCCCTCTGCCCAAGAGCTCCAGAAACCTCGTCCCACCACCCTGAACCTTACCTCACTTGGGACCCAGGTGAGACTGGACTCTGAGAGCAGGGCCAGTTCCCCCATCCTCCACAGTGTGGCCTGTAGCCCTCACCCACTTTTTGCATGCTCTATGTAGAAAAAGAAGGGGAATTTGGGAACGGGTCTGCCCATGGGACAGGAGCTTGAAACCCAGCTTGGGGAGGATGCATTCAGCCCTGGTGAGGCTGCCCAGGTGTTTTCCTCATTTCTAACACATCTACTCCCTCCTCACCCCCTTCTCCCAGGACTCTTTGAACAACAACGGGGGATTCTCTCCTCCTCCTGCCACTTGGCAGGAGACCCTGCTGCCCTCACCCCCTGAGGAGCCCCACAATGGTGAGAGCGGAGGGAAGGACTATAAATGAGGCATGGAGAAAGAGAGGGTCTCAGGAAATGAAGGGAGATGTGGAGCTCCTGGGGTGCAGCCCCAAGCCTAGGGGGTGATTTAGGGGGTTGGCAGGTGAACCAGAGCCCAGGGCTGGGGGAACTGTGAATGAAGGGGGATTGGGGAGCTGTGAATGAAGGATTGGGACGCTGTGACTGAAGGGGGCTGGAGAACTGTTAATGAAGGGGCCTGGAGAGCTGTTAATGAAGGGGGCTGGGGAGCTGTTAATGAAGGGGGATGGGGAGCTGTGAATGAAGGACTATTGGGGCTCTGTGAATGAAGGACATTGGGGCGCTGTGAATGAGAGGTATTGGGGCGCTGTGAATGAAGGGGGATTGGTGAGTTGAAAATAAAGAGGGCCTGGGAGGTTGGGGGCGGGGTTGGATTGGGCAGTGGGTGGAGAGATCTTTTAAACTGATGGAAAGAGCTGGTGTGTGTGTGTGTGTGTGTATGTGTGTGTGTGTGTGTGCGCGCGCGCGCGCGTGTGTGTGTGTGTGTGTGTGTGTTTTGGGGGTTGGGGCCCTTACTGCCCCGCCTTCCTCCTTGCAGCACGTCGGGGGCCTCATGTTTGCACTGCAGATGGGCGCCGTGAGGAACAGCGTGGGCCCCCCAGTGACTGCGACTGTGAAGGGAATCGGCCAGGAGAAGGGTCTGAGGCGTCCACGGGTCCCCCGCCTGCTCCCGGAGGTTCCTCGCCCTCCTCAGACCCGGGCATCGAAGCCGACTTGCGCAGCCACTCCAGCGGGAGCCGCAGCAGGAGCCGGGGCCGGGGCAGGGGCCGGGGCCTTCGGAGCAGTCAGGAGCTGTCCTCACCGGGCTCGGGCTCGGCCTCTGGCTCGGACTCCGAGGACGCTGAAGGGGAGCTGGCGGCCGCGGGACCCGGGTCCGGGGGCCGAGGTCTGGGCCACATGATCTCCTCCATCTCTGAGACGGAGCTCGACCTGAGCAGCGACGGCGGCAGTAGCAGCGGCCGTTCCTCCCATCTCACCAACTCTATTGAAGAGGCATCGTCTCCCGCCTCCGAGCCTGAGCCCGAGCCCGAGCCCGAGCCCGAGGCCGAGCCTGGGCTGGAGCCCGGGCTCCCTGGGGCCGGCCTGGCGCCTTCCCCGCGGCTTCCCGAGCCCCCCGCATTGCCCGCGGAGCCTCCCGGCAGCCTGCGGCGACCCGCCTATCTGCCCGTGGGCCCGGGAGGGGCCGGGGCTGGGCCCCCTGCCGGGCCTGACGAGGCCAACAGCGAATATGAGTCGGGTTCGGAGTCGGAGCCCGACGTGAGCGAAGACGCTGACTCTCCGTGGCTGCTCAGCAACCTGGTGAGCCGCCTCATCTCCGAGGGCTCGTCGCCCATCAGCTGCCCAGCTCAATGCCTGTCCCCTGGGCCCGGACACCCGCCCCCAGCTCCAGCCTCAGCCTCCACAGCCGCACAGCCCGCACCGCCCTCCCCTAGTGACACCATCTCCCCCACGTCCGCTTCGGTCTCCGCCTCGGAGCTAGGTCGTGTTCCGGACGGTGGGGGCCGCGGGGGCCGCTCCGGGCCCGGCCTGGCCTTCGAGGACACAGAAGAAGAGGAAGAGGAAGAAGAAGAGGAAGAGGACGAGGACGAGGAGGAGCGGGAGCCTCAGCGCGCCCCGGGGGCACCTGCTAGCATCGAGCTGGAGTTGGTGGACATGGAGACTCTGTGCGGAGGTGGAGGCGGCGGTGGCGGTGCCCTGCAGCCCCCTGGCAGGCCCCCGGCCCCGGTGCGTCCCCCGCCAGCCCAGCCTGGGCCATTCCTCTTCCTCAGTAACCCCACCCGAGATACCATCACTCCCGTATGGGGGGCACCAGGACGGGCCTCCCGCGCCAGCCGCGCCTGCTCGGCTGCCTGCTCCGAGGAAGAGGAGGACGATGAGGACGAGGAGGAGGAGGAAGAAGAGGAGGACGAGGACGAAGAGGAAGGAGACGAAGAGGAAGACGAGGAGGCCGCAGGGGTGGTGGCCTCGCGCGGGCTGGGCCTGGGACCGGGCCCAGCCGCTGCCCGGGACGCATCTCTGGTGTATGACGCCGTCAAATACACGCTCGTGGTGGACGAGCACACGCAGCTGGAGCTCGTGAGCCTCCGACGCTGCGCTTCGGGTCTCAGCCACGACAGCCCGGCCAGTGACAGTGGCAGCGACAGCGGCAGTGAGGACGCGGGCTCCCCGGCGGGGCCCGGGGCTCCAGGGGCGCGGGACCTGCTACGAGGCGGCGGCAGCGGCGCCGCCTCCCCAGACAGCCCGGACAGTCCCGACCTCACCTTCTCCAAGAAGTTCCTCAACGTCTTCGTCAACAGCACATCCCGCTCCTCCAGTAAGAGCCCAGGGCTAGGGTGCCCGGGGGACGGGGACAGAGCGGGGCCGGGACCCGCGACGCCGGGGACCGGGAAGGTTGGTCTCCAAAAGGAGAGGAGTCCGGGCGCCAACTGCTCGTCAGTACACCCAGCACCTAAGATTAGGGCGTGGGGCGGGAAGGAGGAAAACCCGGGGAGTAGGGCTGGAGCTCGAGGGGGTGTCAGTGTCGAACTCACTAGCAAATTTGGTTACTCCAAAGGACTTCTGAGTGGGGAGGAACGGAAGATTAGACTCAATTGCTGGGGGCCCGGCCCTTGGCGGCCTTCCTCTCTGTCAGTCACTCCCCCACCCCATCTCTCTGTCTCGGTCTCTCTCTTTTCCTCCTGTCTACTCTCTCCCTCCCTCCTCCTACCCCTCTGTCTCTCTTCTCTTCTTCTTACTCAGGTACAGAATCCTTTGGGCTTTTTTCCTGCGTGATCAATGGGGAGGAGAGAGAGCAAACCCATCGAGCTGTGTTCAGGTATCAGGCTTCTCTCTCTCACCACCCACCGCTGACCTTTGACCTGGCTTTGATTTCTCCTCCTGCCTTGGGTGAACTCTGCCTCTCCCAGCCCCGGGTGACCTCTACCCCTTGCCCTGGATATACTCACCCATGTAGCCCTAGGTGACCTCTGACCCCTCCAGCCCTGGGTGACCTCTGCCTTTGGTCTCAGGTTCATCCCAAGACATGCCGATGAGCTGGAACTCGATGTGGATGACCCTGTTCTGGTGGAGGCTGAGGAGGATGACTTCTGGTTTCGAGGCTTTAACATGAGGACAGGAGAGAGGGGCATCTTCCCAGCCTTCTATGCCCACGCTGTTCCTGGCCCCACCAAGGACCTGCTGGGTAGGTCTCAGACCAGGTCCTGACCTCAGTTCTCACTTCAACAATGGCACCATCTCTTCCCCAGCCCCCATTCCCAGCTCAGTTGCTGGCACTGGCCCCCACTCCTCTGGACCTTGGTATTTATTGGCTTGGGCCCTAAGAGCATGGGGAGACATGGGATTGGCTGTCTTTTCTTCCATAGAAGCCTTGTTGTGGAGGGGCAGGCAAGGTGAGGAACAGAATCTCCCGTTGCCTGCCTCACTGTCATTCTGGCTCTGATCCTGCAGGGGGAAAGCGGAGCCCGTGCTGGGTGGAACGTTTTAACGTGCAGTTTCTGGGCTCTGTGGAGGTTCCCTGTCACCAGGGCAATGGGATCCTGTGTGCAGCTATGCAGAAGGTGAGGGCAGAGGGGCTGGGCAGGTAGAGACTCTGCTAGTGACTCACCAGTTGTCTGTCCCCAGCTCTCACACCTTCCCTAGGCTTAACCTCTGCTCTCCACCTCCCCCAGGATCTGCTGCAGCTCCCAGACCCTTCCTACCCCTGGGCAGCCCCAAGTCTGACTTCACTCCAAACTTTGGCTGAGATGGGGCTGGGGGTTACAAGGAGACCCCTCGTCCCCAAAAGTACACATTTTTGATGGGGTCCAGATAGGAGCAACCGAAGCAGGGCCTCCAGCCCCATTTCTGCAGAGCCAGATCTCAGCCCTGCTCAGAGAGATCTTTCCCTCCCCCAGGGCCTAGGCTGAGTAGTAGCAACATCCTTTCCAGGGACCATCTTTCCTGGACCCAGAGGCCTCCTTTCCCCACCCACTCAGTTCGAGGAATGCCTCCAGCTTTGAACTCATTTGTAGAGATGGGAGTGTGATGGGCCCTGAGGCCCCCTTGCCCCATGTAATGGGATGCTTCCAGATGGTGTTCCCTATCAGTCTCCCAGACTGTATGTTCCCCAAGACTGTCACTACAAGTTTGCAAAATGCAGAACCTATAACCATCTTGAAAGTGACACGATTCAAATTAAGGGAAGAAGCAACTGTGTCCCACTGTGAGCCCTGGTGACCCCCATCTCTTCCTCTCCAGATTGCCACAGCCCGGAAGCTGACTGTCCATTTGAGACCTCCAGCCTCCTGTGACCTCCAGATCTCCCTTCGAGGGGTCAAGCTGAGTCTGAGTGGGGGTGGGCCTGAGGTGAGGACTCAAGGTGGGGGCAGATCTGGGTGCTTGAGGTGGGAAGCCAGGGTAGAAAGCAGCCCATGGGATGGGTCAAAGGAGCTGGGTTCGATAACAATACATTACTGCCTGTTTGACCTTGGTTGAGTCACTTAATCTAAGGACCAAGGTTACCTCAGCTGTAAAATGGGTGTGTGGGGGGAGGGGAAGGGGGTGGGGTGGGCTAGATGACCTCTGTATTCTGTCATAGCTGCATTTTACAATCCTTTGATATTAGAGGGATCTTAAGACCAGTGGTATTGGGTGGGGATGTCCCCCAGGCTTCCTTAGCTGGTCTCTGCTTGACTTTCCCTCTCAATTCTCTGCTGTTCCAGTTTGAGCGATGCAGTCACTTCTTCCAGATGAAGAACATTTCATTCTGTGGCTGCCACCCCCGAAACAGCTGGTGAGACCCTCCTGTGTTCCATTTCCCACGTGTTCCCATATTACCCTGTATCACCCATGTTTCTCCTGTGGGCTTCCACATAGCCCTGTGTTTGCCATATGCTCCCATGTGCTCCACAAGCTCCTTGGTCATCCCTGTGTGCATCTGCTCATGTTCTCGGCTCCTCCATCCGGCTATAGATTGTCTATTCCAGGGGTGGGGGAGCTTCGGCCTTGAGACCACATATGACCCTCTGGGTCCTCAAGTTCGCAGAACAAATGAAGTTAGGAGTCAGTCAAAGGACTGCACTTGAGGACCTAGAGGGCCACATGGGGCTTTGAAGCCAAAGGTTCCCCATCCCTGGTCTATTCTCCATTGAGTCATGTGTCTCCGTGTGCTCCCATGAAACTCCACATAGTCTCATATGGATGTATCCTATGGTGCCTTTATGGGCCTCAGATATACTTGTGGATCTCAGGCCCACTGTGAACCCTGGTGCACATCCTAGGAGACCCTTGCATGTACCTTAGACTCCCACATGCCTGATATACTGTGTATATGGCATGTATGAATATATGTGATGGGGCTGTTTCCCCCATGTGCTGCAGATGAGAGCAGGAATGAATGAATGAGTGTGTGTGTGTTTGTGTGTACATGTGTGTGAGGAGAGTGCCCTAGGAGGAAGGGGTTTATACTACCAAAAGCATCAGAGAAATCTGGGCAGAAATCTGGGTTTAAAGAGGTCATTGAGTTTGGTGATCATTGAAAGTCCAATGGGAGAGAGAAGAAGGAACTGATAAGACACTAAAGAATGGAAATCTTTGGGTGTAGGTGAGTCTTTGGGGAAGTGGGGAGAGAAAGGTGAACAGGCCCCATGACCACACAGCTGCTAAACTGTCACAGCTCATGGAGGGCTCCACGTTGCCTGGCTGAAGAGCTGTCTGGCCTCTCCTACTTCCTCTAGCCTCAGATGATTAAGTATCCCTTCTCTTCGCCAAAGCTGGTGGCTCTTCCCTCTGTCAGCCTGCAAAATGTGCTACTCTTTGTCCCAGATTCTCACCCTATTCTCTGCCAGGGCTACAAAGTAATGAAGTGGTTGCACATTTCTGTCATGACTTGGGTCCTCATCCTTCCCCAGAGACACACGAAGGACAGCTAGGTGGAGAAGTCAGTAGAATGTTGGGCCTGCAGTCAGGAAGCCCTGAATTTAAGTATTCCTCAGACACTTTGCTAGATGTGTTACTCTAAGCAAGCCACTTACACTCTTTGAGCCTCAGTTTTCCCCATGTGTAAAACAGGAATAATAGCATACCTCCAATGTTGTGAAAATCTAATGAGATCCACAGTGTTTTGCAAACCTCAAAGAGCTATATAAATGCTGTTATTACTGAGGTTACCCACAAGGGGGCAGCCAAGTCAAAGGAAGGCTTTGATACTTCATTTCGTTTCATTTCATTTCATTTCATTTCATATCATTTTTAAAATTTTAGGCTTGGATTAAGAACTCAGCATGTTAGAAGGTAGAAGGGAAAGAGCCAATGGAGAGGGAGATACTGAAAGATATGGAAAGGGAGAATCCAAGGGCAGGGTTGGGGAAGCCCTATCACCCAGATCTGGAAAGTTGGCCCTTGTGTTGAACTAAAATCTACCTGTCTTCAATGGCCACCCTTTCCCCTGAGTCCTGCCCTCTGGGACTATGCAGAACAGTTCTGATATTATATGACCATACTTGAGGACAGCTCTCATCTCTCCCTCCCTCCAAGTCTCCTCTTCAAACTAAGTGTCACCAATTCCTTCACTCAACTCTCATATGGTATGATCTCTGCTTCCCTCAGAATCCTGGTCACCCTCCTCTAGACATGCTCCAGTTTGTCAGTGTCCTCCCTAAAGGGGGTGCTCTTGGCATAATATAGTTTTCTGTATGTGGTGTGAACAAGGAAGAACACAGCAGGAAGATCACCTCCATGTTCTCTCTACACTTATTTCTCTCTTAATTCAGGTTAACATTGCATGAGGGTTTGGGGCTACTTGTGCATCACTGTTGGCTCATTTTGAATTTTCACTTTTTTTCCACATGAACTGTTATCCAGCCACAATTCCCCCATGTGGTATTTGTACAACTGAATTTTTTTGAACCCAAGAGTAAGACTTGATACGTATTCTATTTGTTTTCATCTTATTAGATTTGGTCCATTGTTCTAGTCTGTCGAGACCTTTTTGGAGCCTTATTGTCAGCTGACATATTTGACCATCCCTCTAAGCTTTGTATAATGTGAAGGCTGGACAAGCGCATCATGACTTCACCATCACCAAGTCATTGGTTAAACATTTTAGACAGCATAGAGCCAAGGTTCTATCCCTGAGGGTACTCCACCAGACTTCCCTCCATTGTCCCATAAGTCACTACTCTTTGAGACTAGTTCTTCAGTTCCGAATTTTGGATTAGTATCTAGCTGAAGCCTCTCCATTTTGTTCTCAAGGAGAGCATGAGAAGATCTCGTCTGAGGGCCAAACTGGCTGAGGTTGGAGAGCAGGATGAAGGAGGAGTTTAGGGTGGCTGGGGATGAGGGAGTCTTGGGTATTAGGTGGAGGCCACATAATGGGGATGATATAGTGAGGATTCCTGTTCAGGAATAGGTTAGACTAGGTAGGTTCTGAGGTCCTTTCTAACTCTGAGATTCTGGAATTCTGTGTAGGCAGGGTAAGATAAGACTAATGGTTTTCCTAACAGCTGTTTCAAGAATAGGTGGCCTCGGGAGGCAGGAAGTTCTCTGTTATGGGTGATATTCCAGCAAAACTGAATGATCACTTGTTAGGCATGATTGAGAAGGGGAGTTCACTTCAATCAGATTGTACTAGATGGTCTCTGAAATCCTGTGATTCTAGGGATTCCAGGAGGAGGGGGGGTGAATGTGAAAGATGCAAAATGGCTGGACTTGACTTCTTTGTAGGAAGGAAGAAGGACAGAAAGACAATGCTAGGGTTATGAGACTAGGGAAAGCAACAGTGTCCATGATGGACTTAGAGGATGTGGGGGTAGATGGTGAATGCTGTTCTGGACATGTTGAGTTTGAAGTGTCAGTGAGACATTCAGGTGGACCTGGAAATATAGGACCCAGGCTCCGGGGAGAGATTGGAGGTGGCTATAGAGATTGGGAAATCATCTGTATAGAAGTGCTAATTACAGCCACAGGAGTGGATAAAGTGGTCAAAGGAGAGATTATAAAAGGGAAAAAGAAGAGACCCAAATACCAAACTTTGGTGAATGACCCCATTTAAAGAGAAGGAGGAAGAGAGAGAGAGAGAGAGAGAGAGAGAGAGAGAGAGAGAGAGAGAGAGAGAGAGAGAGAAGAGAGAGAGAGAAGAGAGAGAGAGGAGAGAGACAGAGAGAGAAGAGACAGACAGAGAGAAGAGAGAGAGACAGAGAGAGACAGAGAGAGAAGAGAGAGAGACAGAGAGAGAAGAGAGAGAGACAGAGAGAGGGGGAGAGAGAGAGAGAGAGAGAGAGAGAGAGAGAGAGAGAGAGAGGAGAGAGAGAGAGGAGAGAGAGAGAGGAGAGAGAGAGAGGAGAGAGAGAGAGAGAGAGAGAGATCAGGGTGCTCCAACTCGGAAGCAAAGGAAGAGAAGGAATTAATAAGGAGGAGGTGGTCAATGGCTGCATTCCACTGAGAGGGCAAGGCTGAGGACAGAAAGAAGACCATTTGGTCTAGTAATAAAGAAGCCATTCATTTACTTGAAGAGAACTTTCAGATTGACTTTGAGGAGTCAGTGAATATTGAATAAGTACAGAGTCATACTCTTTCTAGGAGTTGGGCAGTGAAACAAGAGAAAGAGAAGAAAATAGGCATCTCAGGCTCTCCTTGAGGGTGTGCTAGGCTCTCAAGGGAAAGGTTTGTTTTCTTAAAGAATGAGGGGACCTGAGCATCTCTCTGTCTCTCTCTCTCTGTCTCTCTGTCTCTCTCTCATTCCCTCTCTCTCTCTGCCTTTCTCTCCTCCCTCCCCCTTTCTCCTTCTCTCCCTCTCTTCTCCTCCTCTCACTCTGTCTCTCTGTCTCTCTATCTCGATCTGTCTCTCATTCTCTCTCTCCTTCTCTCTCTCATTCTCTCATTCTCTCTCATTCTCTCTCTCTCTCTCTCTCTCTCTCTCTCTCTCTCTCTCTCTCTCTCTCTCTCTCTGTCTTTCTCTCCTCCCTCCCCCTCTCTCCTTCTTTCCCTCTCTTCCTCTTCCTCTCACTCTGTCTCTCTCTGTCTCTCTGTCTGTCTGTCTCTCTCTCTCACTCTCTCATTCTCTCTCTCCCTGTCCTCCTTCCCCCTCCTTCTTCTTTCCTTCTCTTCTCCTCCTCTCTCTGTCTCTCATTCTTTCTTTCTCATCTCTATCTACCTCCCTCTCTCCCCTTCCCTCTTTTCCCTCTCTCCTCCTCCTTCTCTCTGTCTCTGTCTCTCCCTCTTTCCCTCTCTCCTCCTCTTTCCCTCTCTGCATCTCTCTATGTCTCTCTCTCTCCTCTATCTCCCATCTCTGTTTCTGTCTCTGTCTAACTGTCTCTCACTGTCTGTTGGAACAAGGTCATAGGAGAGTTAGAATGAAGGGCACAAGTAGAGGTGGTAGTTTTGGTGAGGAGGACTGTATCTTCCTCTGAGGCTAGAGTGTTTGAGGGAAAAGAACCATCAAAGTCGTTCATATTAGATAGACTCTAATTTCCTCAGTAAGGGAGATAAAATCTCTGAGAGTAAGGGGAGAAAGCATGAAGATAGGAAGTTGGGGAAAGAGAAGAGTTTAAAGTAGCTGTCTGGGGGAAATTTAATAGTCATTCAGAGATGAGTAAAAGGTTTGCCGTGTGGCAATGAGGGCCCAGCTGAAGTCAGACAACATGGTTTTATGATCTTCACCCCCAATTTCCAGAGTAGAAGTGGAGTGGAGAGAGGTGGTAGGGAAGTTATGCAGTGGTGGGGGTTGTCAGGACATAAGGTCAAGGGGTCAAGGGATTCAAATGTAGAAAAGAGGGCATTACTGGAATCATTGATCATGGGATCCAGCTACAGAGGGAGGCGAGTGAAACCAGGCCAGGGTTAACAGGAAAAGTGAAGTCCCAAGGGCAATGGATGATGAAGGTAGAGAAATGTATCTGAGGAGTGAGGAGTGAGGAGAAATGGAAGGCTGTGATGTTATGGTCAGAGATGAATTTCAGTGCTCAGGATGAGCCATTGTAAGTGATGGTGAAGTCCTTCGTGTGACATTTCCCTCCCCCCACCCCCTCATCCCCGTCCCTTGAAGTGGACACAAAGATCACAAGTGTGGATGCCTTTGAGCCACTGAGGAGCACAGTCATCAAGGTGGATATTGACATGCCTGGTGGATGACAGCCCCGACGGGTCACGGCAGTGAGGCCTGGGGCAGCCCATCATCACAGGAAGCCCCAGTGACTGGCCTGGGAGGGAAGGGGAGAAGGGGAATCACAGCAGCCTCCCATCCATCCTTCACCTCATTGGCCCTTCCTCCACAGCTATTTTGGTTTCATTACCAAACACCCAGTTCTCAGCCGCTTTGCTTGCCATGTGTTCGTCTCCCAAGAGTCCATGCGGCCTGTTGCCCAGAGTGTAGGGTGAGTAGAGGATACATGGTGGAGGGGTTGGAGCATCCAAGGATTGGGGTGAAGAGGTGGGAGAATTGGGGTGGGAGTGGAGAGTTGGGGGAAGAGAGCTGGGTTGAGCTTGGGGAAGCACATGCCCCTTTCATGAAAGCGACCTTGCCTGCTTGTATCACTGGACCACTGGACCACCTCTACCCTGACTCACCCTTTTCTTGTCCTGTCCTCTTCTTCTCCCAGTCGAGCCTTCTTGGAATATTATCAAGAACACCTGGAGTATGCGTGCCCCACAGAAGACATTTACCTGGAGTAGTCCTGCCTGGGCCCCTCTCCTCCCCTGGGGAGACAGGAGGAGGGAGTGACCTTATGTGCTTAGAGATCTCTGAGGCTGCACTGGGAACTCTGGCCCTTATCCCTTTCCCTTCCCCACCCAGGGCACATTAAGGGGGAGACACTGGCCTTTTCCTGGTGGGAATGGGGGCCCTGAGCAGATCCAGGAATCACTTGAGACCTCCCCCTTCCACGTCCCTCCCTCTCTTTGGCTATCCCTCTCTGTGTCTGTCTCTCCCCCTCTGTGCCTCTCTGAGTCTCTCCCTCTTTCTGTCTGTCTCTCTCTCTCTCTCTCTCTGTGTCTTTTTCTTCTTGTCTATTCTCTCGGCATATTTCTCTCTTGCTCTGCATCTCTCTTTATCTCTGTCTTTCCTCATGTCTGCCTCTGCCCTTCCACTAGCCCTTGGTCAGAACTGGGGGCTATGGCAGGGTGTTCTTCTGTCTGAGATGACTGTCCCCCAAAGGAATCCCTCCTCAACTCCCCTCCCCATTTATTTCTAAAGGAGTTTTAATTTTTATAGAGAATCTAGAGGGATCAGCTAGCTGTCTTCCCCATCCTTCTCTGCCCAGCTTGGCCAGGATCAGGGCACACCCCAAGGGGGTGGGTGTCTCAGCTCCTCCCAAGACCAGGAACTACAGAAGTGGTTCTATGCTTCCATAGAGCCCAGGAGACATAGCGGGTTCTTGGTTCCCCTAGAACCCAGAAGATACAGAAAGGATGTTCCCTGTCCCCCTCCACCCTTGGAGAGTCCAGGTGGTAGGGGGAGGGATTCTTGCCCCTCAATGAGCCCAGGAAACATGTGAGTGTTCTCTGCCCCTAACAGAGCCTGGGAGACCCAAGGAGGGCCTCCCCTGCTCCTTCCTGAGTCCAGGGGACACAGAAGGGTACCCTCTGCAGAGTCTAGGGGAGGGGGTCCCTCAGCATCTCCCTGGCCCTGCTGTGCCTGACCACACCGTTGCTTTGCCGTCACTGGCCCGCTCACAGCTGTCTAGTGCGAGTGTATCTGCCCCCTCCCCCCCATGCTGTATATCCAGGCCTGGCCTAAGGGGCCCTCAATAAACTATCTGCTTGGTGTGATCCTGCCTGTTTCTGAGGCACTGCCCCAGGAGGGGGAGGGCAGGGCTAGGGGGTGATAGTACTCAGGGGGCTCTGGAGCCTGCTGTGGCTCCCTAGGACCCTTGTTGCTTCTAGGTCTACCTCCCAAAACAGGGAGTCTTGACAGGTGCCCCCCCCATAATGGTAATGGGAAGAACACAATTTAGTCCCTCATGAGACTCTATGGAGAGATAAAGCCCATGAGGGCTACAGCCCCACAGAGCCTGAGACCTCACTGGATGGAGAGGGCATGCTCCTCAGAACTGGGCCAGGGAGCTGGCCCACATGGCTCCAGGTCATTCTCCTTGAGTCCTCCAGGTGGCTCTGGGGGTCCAGAGATTTGCCACAGCCCTGTCCTCTTGCTTCTGTCCCCAAGTCTGGCCTCTATCCCCTCTTTCCTTTGTTCCCTCTATGTGCTCTTGGGACTCCAGGAGCATGTCAGAGTTTACTTAAAAGGGATGAGGTTGGATACAAATCCAGAAAGAGCAGCTGGGAACAGGGGGCTAGAAGAGCTACTTAGAACAAATGGGGAGACGCTGCAGGCAGAGATGGGAAGACAGAAGGAGGAAAAATCTGTCCAGGGGGAGTGAGAACAAGTTTGGTTTGAGACCTGATGAGTCTGAGGGGGCTGTGGGCCATCTCAAGTAGGCAAATGGAAAGCTAAACCTTTAGCTGAGATGGGCAGGGCAGGGATGTAGCTCTGGAAATCAGCTGTAGAGAGGCTGTAGGTAGACATGACTGAGATTGCCGAGAGAATGCAGAGAGAAGAGGAGAGGAGAGGTAAGGAGAGAAGGAGAGAGGACAGGGGAGGGGAGGGGAGGAAAGGAGAGGAGAGGAGGGGAAAGGAGAGGAGAGGAGGGGAAAGGGGAAGAGAGGGGAGGGAAGGGTAGGAAAGGAGAAGAGAGGAGGGGAGAGGGGAAGATGGGAGAGGAGAGGAGGGGAGGGGAGGTGATAGGAGAGGAGGGGAGAAGAGAGGAGAGGAGAGGAGAGGAGGGGAGGAGAGAGGAGGGGAGGAGAGAGGAGGAGAGGGGAGGGAAGGAAAGGAGGGGAAGGAAGGAGAGGAGAGGAGGGGAAAGGGGAGGATGGGAGAGGAGAGGAGGGAAAGGGAGAGGGGAGGAGAGGAGAGGAGGAGAAGGGAGAGGGGAGGAGAGGAGAGGAGGGGAGGGGGGAGGGGAGGAGAAGAGAATAGAGGGGAGGAGAAGAGAGGAGAGGGGAGGGGAGGGGAGGGGAGGAGAGGAGAGGAGGGGAAAGGGGAGGATGGAAGAGGAGAGGAGAGGAGGGAAGGGGAGAGGGGAAGAGGGGAGAGGAGAGGGGAGGAGAGGAGAGGAGTTGAGGGGGAGGGGAGGGAAGGGGAGGAGAGGGGAGGGGAGAGGAGAGGAGGAGAAGGGAGGGGAAGGGATGGGAGAGGAGGGAAGAGGAGAAGAGAAGAGAGGTGAGGTGAGGGGAGGGGAGAGAAGAGAAGCCTGTGTGCATGTGGTGGGGGTGGGGGGGAGTCCACCCACACTAAAGCTTCTGGAAGAAGGCAGGGGAGAGCCATCGAAGACGGACTGAGGCAGCCTGGGGGTAGTTCAAAGGTCCTTGAACTTGCAATCAGAAGGTCTAGTGACCTCGATCTGGGGCCATGTACATGGGACCGCCTTCCCCTTCTGATCCTGAACTTCCTTTTTCACTAAGTGGTAATAACAGTACTTTTACTATGCATGTGTGTGTAACAGAAGAATGGTTAGAGGGATGGGGGTGGGAGGACCAGAAAAATGTCATGATTGGTCAGTCAGGAAGTATTTGTTATGTTTTTGCCATGTGCCAGTCTAGGGACACAAAGAAACCATAAACAGCGCTTGGCTTCCTGGAGCTTATATCAGAAGAGGCAACATATAAGTAACTAGTTACATAGATACATATTACATAGTACTGAGTGGAAGGAATGTAACCCACAAGGGGGAGGCTCATGTAGGTTGAGGGTCTGGGAAAGGCCACCTGTAGAAGACAGCATTCCAGCTGAGTCTTGAAGGAAGCCAGGGATGTGCTGACATAGAAGGAAAGAAGGGAAGCATTCCAAACACAGGAGACAGCTAGAGCAAATGTATAACAATGGAAGATGGAGGCTTGGGAACAGAAAGGAAGCAAATATTGCTGGGTCTTTGAATGTGTGAGGGAAAGTAAAGTGTGAGAAAATTGGAAAGGCAGGAAGAGGCCAGGTCATGAAGAGCCTTCAATGCCAATGAGGGATCTTTGTATTTGATCCTGGAGGTGAGAGGGAGCCAGGGGAAAGGAGTGGGGAAGGGAGGGGAGTGACTTGGACCCTGCAGGAAAATCACTGAACAGAGTTTGGATTGAAGTAGGGAGACCTGTGGTAGGGAGACCAATTAGAAGCCTATTGTAGTAGTCTAGAGCTGAAATAGGCTGGTGGCTATCAGGATGGAGAGAAGGGTTTGGATCTGAGAAGTTTTATGGAGGTAGAATCAACCCATTTTGGCAAGAGATGAACTAGGTGGGGTGATCAAGATGGACAGGTCTGGGAAGATGCTGAGGTTGTGAACCTAGGTGGCTGAGGGGATGGTGGTGCCCTCCATGGTACAGGCACACCTTGGAGATGTTGTGGGTTGGGTTCCAGACCACTGCAATAAAGTGAATGCTCCAATAAAGCCACTTGCATGAATTTCTTGCTTTCCCAGTGCATAGAAAAGTTACGTTTACACTGTGTTGCAATCCAGTAAGTGTGCAATAGTATTATTGTCAGCCTTGGAGTCAGGGGGATCTGAGTTCAAATCCTGTCTCAGATACTTGACACTTACTAGCTGTTTGACCCTGGCCAAGTCACTTAACCTCAGTTGCTTCACAAAGAATAATGTTTTCAAATGTACATCAAAAATATTTCATTGCTAAAAAAATGCTAAGCAGCATCTGAGCCTTCAGTGACTGGTAATCTCTTTGCTGGTGGAGGGTCTCGCCTTGATGGTGGTGGTTGCTGGCTGATCGGGGTGGCGGCTGCTGAAAGCTGGGCTGGCTGTGGCAATTTCTTAAAGTAAGACAACAACAAAATTTGCCTCTTCCTTTCGCTTGACCACTTAGAGGCCTTTGTAGGACTATGAATTGGCCTAATTTCAATATTGTTGTGTCTCAGGGAATAGGGAGGCTGGAGGAGAGGGGAGAAGATGGGGAATCTCTATGGGGGGTGGTGGAGCAGTCAGAACACACAGCATTTACCTATTAAGTTTTATATGAGCCATCTTATATGGGTGCGGTTCAAGTAAAGAAATCACCACAGCGACATCAAGGATCACTGATCAGAGATCACTATTCGACATATAATAATAATGAAAAAGTTTGAAATATGCCAAAAATTACCAAAATGTGGCACAGAGACACAATGTGAGCATGTGCTATTGGAAAAAAGGTGCCGAAAGACTTGTGGGATGCAGGGCTGCCACAAACCTTCAATTTGTAAAAGCCACAATATCTGTGAAGCACAATAAAATGGGGTAAATCAATAATAGAAAACTTGGTAAGAGGAGAAGGGCTGGGGGGAGAAAGATAGTGACACATCAGGCATGTTGTGTTTCAGCTTCTTAGTAGACATCCAAAGAACAGGGCAGCCAGAAGTAAGGAGCGATCAGCCAGGTCAGAGTGGTCCAGGAGGACTAAGCAGCTTCAGTAGGCTGATATATGTAGGTGGAAGCCTAGTTGCAGGGGCCTGAGGAGACAGAGATTGGTGAGGGCCTGAAGGCAGTAAGTGTAGACACCTTTTTTTCAGAAGTTTCACAATAAATGAACGTAAATGCAACTAGACAAGGGAGAAGAGTCAAGGGAAAGCTTATATAGAATTGGGGGAACTAATGTTTATGAGCAGAGAGGAATTGAGTCCATGTAAGATGAGAGGAGGAGGAGGAGGAGGAGGAGGAGGAGGAGGAGGAGGAGGAGGAGGAGGAGGAGGAGAGAGGAGGAGAGAGAGAGAGAGAGAGAGAGAGAGAGAGAGAGAGAGAGAGAGAGAGAGAGAGAGAGAAGGTTGCTGGGTCAAGGTAGGATAGGTGGTATAAAGGGGAGAGGTGGCAGGATGAACAGAGAAATCTTTGCTAGGATTAGATGCTGGGGAGGGTTTGCAGGCCTTTTCGTCAGATGACTTTCTTAGCAATAGAGCAGAGGGCTCAATTCTTGCTTCTCTCCCACCTAGAGGCAGCCTTGGAGTGGGAGGATGGTAGATATCCATCATCAAAGCAGTTGGTAGCAGCTATCACCTTTCTTTTTTTAATCAATTAATTAATTTTAATATTCTTTAAAAAATATTTTGAGTTTCAAATTCTCTCCATCCCTCCATTCCCACATCCATTGAGAATGCTAGCAGTATATCAATTATACCTGTGAAATTATGCAAAGCATATTTCCATATTACACCTGACACAAAAAGCAAGAAAAATAAATACTTCAAGTTGCGCTCAAAGCTAATCAGTTCTGTCTCTCTGGAGGGGCATAGCATTTTTTCATCATGAGTCCTTTGGAATTGTCTTGGATCATTGTATTGATCACAGTGGCTAAGTCTTTCACAGTTGATCATCATTGCAATTCTGTTGTTATGGTGCACAATGATCTTCTGGTTCTGCTCACTTCACTCTGAATCAGTTCACATAGGTCTTGCTGTGTTTTTTGAAACCACTCCCTCATCATTTCTTATAGCACAACAGTATTCCATCATAATCACATATCACAATTTGTTCAGCCATTCCCCAATGGATGGACATTCCCTCAACTTCCAATTCTTTGCCACCACAAAAAGAGCTGCTCTATTTACTTTTTTACATATAGGTCCTTTTCCTTTAATCTTTTTGGGATACAGACCTGATAATGGTATTGTTGAGTTAAAGAGTAGGCACTGTTTTATAGCCCTTTGGGCATGGTTCCAAATTATTTTCCAGAATGGTCAGATTAGTTCACAACTTCAATAGTGCATTACTGTATCTCTGAGTCCATATCCCCTCCAGCATTTGTGGTTTTCCTTTTCTGTCCTGTGAGCCAACCTGACAGCTGTAATGTAGTAGCTCAGAGCTGTTTTAGTTTACATTTCTCTAATCAATAGTGATTTAGAACATTTTGTCATGTGACTATAGATAGCTTTGATTTCTTCTGAAAACTGCCTCTTCATTTCCTTTGACTATTTATTAATTGGGGAGTGGGTCTCCACTTTTTGAGGTGTCATTCCTCACACAGACAATTTAACAATCACCTGAAGCAGGTACAAGTTGTTTGAACATGCCATTAATCTTAGGGCTCCTGGCAGAGAAGGCAGGTGAAGTCACAGTCAGGCATCCACCTGAAACTTTAGGAAAGCATATTTCTAAAAGTTCAGAGAAAAGAGAAGCCTGAAACTCCAAGGGGAAACTCTTGGGAGAGAATTCTGATGAAGCAGAAGAGGAGGCATCTGAAGAGATCTGCAGTACTGCATGGGGAGCTCACCAATGAGCTCAGATTTCAAAGGACACATTCAAGTTTATTTAAAAGACAGAAGCCAGGGCACACACCTGAGGACAAAACTAAAAGTGGCACAGTCCTATAAGAATAGTATCAGAAAGGCTAAAGCCCAGCAGGAGCTGAAGCTTGGGAAAAAAGCTAAGGACAATTTAAAAAAAGGGGGGGAGTGTTAAACCTATGTTGGATAAAGAGAAAGAACAAGGGCTAAGAACCCTCCTTGGGGTGCATGGGATGATGAGAATATAACTGAGACGATGTGGAAATACCCAAATCCAATGAGCTTTTCTTTTCTTTAATAAGAACAATCCTCAGAGTAGAAAAATGAAATGAAGGTGCTTAATGTGGAATGGAAACCCAAGACAAATGAGAGGATTGGAGACCAGACCATATAATGATTAGTTGAAGGAACTGGAGAAGAGAAGACTGGGGTGGGGAGGGGAGGGGAGGGATGGAGGATGGGCACTGTCTTCAAGTTTTAAGGGCTGTCCTTTTGAAGAATAATCAGATTTGCTCTGCTTGGCCTCAGTGGGCAATACTAAAAAATGATGGAAGTTTCAGAGATAGGTTTTGGCTCTGGCAGCTAGGTAGTTCCATAGTGTACTGAGTGCCCAACCTGAAATCAGGAAGTCATCTTCCTGAGTTCAAATTCAGCCTCAGACACTTACCTAGCTCTCTCACCCTAGGCAAGTCACTCAACCCTGTTTGTCCTGAATTGTAAAATGAGCTGGAGAAGGAAATGGCAAACCCCTAAAATATCTTTGCCAAGAAAACCCCAAATGGTGTCATGAAGAGTTGGGCACAAAGGAAAAAATGACTGAAAATAACAGGTTTTGGCTTAATGTTGGGAAAAAAAACTTCCTGTCAATTAAAGCTTAACTAAAGTAGAATGGACTTCTTGGGGATGTAGTGAGCTCCCCATCACAAGCAAGGGCTGAATGAGAATGAGTCAGGGATGCTGTAGGTACAGGTTGGACTACATATCTCTGATGTCTTTTCCAATTCCAAGGTTCCATGAAGATAAGTGAGAAAATGACAAGAGACCATGGAGCTGCCGTTAACTTATAGAGGCTTGGATGAGTGCCATCCATCGTAGCATACATAAAGTATTCATAGGTGCAATTCCTGAGCCTCCGTCAGTGACCGGGGACCTGGAAATGAGCAAAGGTTACCTTGGTTTTCAGAACCAGAATGTGGACAGAGCAAACTAGGGGCTTGTGAATTTCTGTGATTCTTGGCAAAATTCTGGAATGCATTTTTAAGGCATGGTTTGTTTATACTTAGAAAAGCAGTGAACTCTAAGAAGAGTCAACATGCTTTCATGAAGTCATATGGGCCCAACTAAAGTCACTTCCTTTTTGGACAGGGTTTTTAGAATTGTAGAGAAAGGTAATGACATAGAGAAAGAAGACTGTGTCTGGATTTCAGGGACTGAAAGTCTCACAGTATCCCTGTGGACCATATGGAAGGGAGTAGGTTGGATGAGAGCACAGCGAGCTGTATGTTGACCTAGTTGAGGGAGCAGAACAAAAGAGTTATTGTTAATAGATGGTATTCTGGAAGGAACTCTAGAGGAGTCCCATGGCCTTGTGCTGTTCTACGATGTGGATGACAGAGGTAACAAGATCTGTAGAAGACACAAAACTGGAAAGGATAATTCAGGTTTGGGTTTTTTTTTTTTTAAAACTGGACTTGTTATTTTGTTGGTTTATAGGTCTCTGGGAGAGAAAATTCCTCCACCAATGCAGCTTAGCATTTTCTCTTCAACTTCTAATATGAGCATTACATGGGGCACCAAGAAATGAAGTCACTTGTCCATCATCACCCAGCCAGTATAGGTCAGAGGTGGGACAACTCCCTTCATTCTGGCATGCCCTCTATTAGTTCATTCATTGGATGATGGGATCTAGACTCATCTTGGACACCAGATTTCTACTTCCATACCTGAACTTTGCATTTATCAGTTGAATATCACAGGATGGGAAGATATGTGTGAGTTGAAATCTGTGTCATTGGAGGGAAGAGGGTGGTCACACCCTTGGAGGTCTTCCAGCGTATGGTGGATGACCACTGTCAATTATGTTATTGTGGGGATTTGTTTTTTCATATATGGGTTGCATTATATGGCCCCTGAGGTCTCTTCCAGTTTTCAAATTTTGTGATTCTGGGAGTGTAGATCAACTAAGCATTGAGGTCATATATTTGCACACCTCTGCCTCATTTAAATTGAATTTGTGGGCAAGTCAAGACATCACCTGTCATCCACTATTTCACCCCAATACTGTGTTGTCAATGGCCTTCTTTGAAAACAAAAGATGAACAACAATGTCATATAGAGAGTTGTGGTATTAATCTGATTAAAGGTCTTCCCCACTCATTAACCCCATTAATAGATCTCAGGTGGAGCTAGTTATGGGAAGCTTGATTAAGGAAAGCTTGTTTGTAGGAAGGCCCACACTCTTTTGCTAATTAGGTCATGAGAGGTATGAAGCCCTTGGGACTTAAAAAGGGTATATACATATATATATATACACATATATACATATATATACACACACACGTGCGTGCATTAGTGTGCATGCGTGAACGCACACGCGCACGCACACACACACACACACGCACACACTCTGAGGGTATCCATTAAGCTCAGAGAATTGCAAGGGCTCTCAGAACCGCAATCTCTCAGAACTTTGGGAAGAGGGAAGAGAATACAAGGGCAATCAGACAATTAGAATTTCTGAGTGAGTGTTTACAGGAAGGCACCAGCAGAGGCAAAAGTTATGGGATGGCTTTACTCCCTGCTGTGATATTGTGTTTTAATTTCCTTGCTGTTATAATGAAGTGGACTTACTGGTTTTGGGATACAATTGCTGCTATGCTCAATTGGAATTATTGGTTTTGGGATTTGATCCTCTGGTGTTTGAATAAATGTTTTACTTCTGCCTTCTATGTGGAGAGTATCTTATATTCTGTGATACAGAACTATATAGGCACATTCATGGTTACTATTGATATTGTGACACTTGCCTTATAGACACGAGTGCAGAAATTTGGTTGCTAGGGCCAGGGAAAATTGGCCAAAGAACACCAGGTCCAAAGTGTAGGGATTTAGTTGTAGGGAGTGGGGTAGGATGGAGTAGGGTTATCTGTAGCCCTTCAGGTTTGCTCCAAACTAGGGGCAAGATGGAGCTCTTCTCCTTAGATCCATTTAACTTTTTTGCAGTTCTTGTAGCTGAACTAAAGTGGAATGAGCTTCTTGCAGATGTAGTGAGTTCCCTGTTACAAGCAAGGGCTGAATGAGGATGAGTCAGGGATGCCTCTTGGGAGGCCTTGGGATGTATGGAGGGAACCATCTCTCAAGTCATGCAGCATGATAGGAGTCAAAATGAATTTTTAGACCATAACCCAGAGTTTGGACTAAGAATGTCTGAGCACCAGAAAGGGGAAAAGGCATTAAAAATACTGACATGCTTAAGGTTTTCTCTATGTAGCTGGCTAGGTTCTACATCACGAAACAGCTGAAATAGGCCAAGGGGTTTAAGTTAAAAGAGCTTTCTGATATGACTCCTAGGGGCAGGGAAGAGGCTGTGTGGCAGCTAAGGACCAGAAGAGAGCAGCTCGGCAGCCACGGCCAGCAGGGAGTAACACAAGGGCTTGGCTCAGGAGAGAGGGCAGCTTCTCATGACGTGATCAGAAGACATCATTGACTTGGTAAGGGATCAAGGGCCAGCGCTAGCAGTAGAGGGGGATTACAATAGCAGTGGCGCCTTTGAAGAACGAGACACCCTCACTCACGTACCCCCTCTGCTTTCTATCCCACTGGTACCGTGACAACCTGTGCAAGAGTCTACCCTGAGGTGCATGGTGGGGGCGGGGAAGGACGAATAAATCTTTCTTGTTCCTTATTTTGCCATTTTAGTTAACTGACTATTTTCCCCTTCCAACTAATATGATAAGGATAATGATAGCTGATATTTTGATAGAGCTTACTATGTGCCAGGCAATGTGCTAAGAGCGATATCATTATTAACTCATTTGATCATCACAACAACCCTGGGAGGTAGGAGCTACTATCATGCCCATTTTATAGATGAGAAAACAGGCAAACAGAGATGAATTCACACAGCTAATAAGGATTTGAGGTGAAATTTGAACTTCCTTTACTCCAGACCAAGTACACTGTGCACTATGGCGCCACCTGGCTGCTATCTCTTCATGTTGACTTGTAAAAGAAACACATCAATAGGGTTGTGAGTGAATGCTAATGGACAACAGACCTCCACGCTAACATGACATTTGGACGTTCACATGTGAGTTCACTAGCTCCTCAGCATCTTCTTTCTCAAAGTGTCATGGAGCCACAACCCCGTCCCCATCTTGTTCTTGTGTGTCTGATTTTTAAAATCCAATGCAAAACTTCATGTTAGCTGCAATCACAGTTTAAAAAATACATTTTTATTGATGCCTTCTGTTTCTTATATCATCACGGTGATCCCAAATATCTTTTCTCCTCCTCCTCCCACAGAGCCATCTCATAGAACAAATAGTATTTTTTTATAAAAAAGGAAAAAAAAAGCATAGTAGATGGATTCATTGAAAAGTCCCAAAATATGCACAATGTGTAACACTTGTGGACCTCTCACCTCCACAAAGGAGTGTTTGGGGTTTATTATCTAATATCTCTTTGGCTGAGTCCTGCTGGATATTTACAGTTTTGTTGTATTTACTCTTTTAAAAATTACTTTTTATTTTAAACATTCTTTTCTTGTTTAAAATTGGAGTTCCAAATCTTCTTCCTTTCTCCTACCCCTCCCCCACCCAGTGAAAAGGCAAGCAACATGATATTAATTATACATGTGACATCATGCAGAGCATATTTCCATATTAGCCATATTTTTTAAAGCGAGAAAAATAAAGAACGTGAGAAAATTACACTTCAGTTTGCACTCAGAGTTCATCAGTTCTCTTTCTGGAAATGCACAGCATTTTTTTATCATGAGTCTTTTGGAATTGTCTTGGATCATTGTAGCCAAGTCTTTCACAGTTGCTGTTACTATGTACATTAATCTGCTGGTTCTTCTCACTTCACTCTGCATCAGTTCATATAGGTCTTGCCATGTTTTTCTGAACCCCCTCCTCATCATTTCTTACAGCACCATCATCTGCCACAATCATATGCCACAACTGGTTCAGTCATTTCCCTATGGATGAGCATCCCCTCAATTTCCAATTTTTTGCCACCACAAAAAGGGTTGCCATAAATATTTTTGTATATGTAGGTCATTTTCCTTTTTCTTTGATCTCTTTGGGATACAGCCCTGGCAGTGGTGTTGATAGATCAAAGAGTATACACAGTTTTATAGCCCTTTGGGCATAGTTCCAAATTGTTTTCCAGAATGGTTAGACCAATTCACGACTCTACCTACAATACATTACTGTACTTATTTTTCCCTCATCCCCTCCAGCATTTGTCATTTCTGGTGGGTATGAGGTGGTACCTCAGAGTTGTTTTAATTTGCATTTCTCTAATCAATAGTGATTTAGAGCATTTTTATATGACTCTCAATAGCTTTGATTTCTTCCTCTGAAAACTGCCTCTTCATATCCTTTCACCATTTATCAGTTGGGGAATGACTCTTATTTTTGTAAATTTGACTCAGCTCTATATTCAGTATATATTTGAAAAATGAGGTCTTCAACAGAGAAACTTGTAAAAATTTTTGATATTACTTCATTGTTTTTGGTACTTTTTTTTTAAAAAAAGCAAAATATAGTTTCCCTGATCTCTTTTAATTAGGTCTATTTTTGCTTTTGCTTTGTCTGAGATCATGATTGCTACCCCTGCCTTTTTTAACTTGCATGTTATATTCTGCCTCAGCCCTTTATGTTAATTCTGTGTGTGTCTTTCTGTTTCAAGTGTGTCTCTTGTATACAACATATTGTTGGATTCTGGTTTCTAATCTAGTCTGCTGTCCTCTTCTGTTTTATGGGCGAGCTCATGCCATTCACATTCACAGTTGTGATTACTAATTGTGTATTTCTTTCCATCCCATTATTTTCTGTTTCTTACTCTCTCTCTTTTTATAGCATCCCTCCTCAAAAGTTTGTTTACATTTTCTTTTTTTGGTGTGTCATTTATTTCCATGTTCATTGTTGTAGTTAGCATATACTTTGTTTATTTGGTGGCTGACTTTACTCTGCATTGATTTAGTTGGGTCTATATATACTTCTTTGCATTCATTACATACTCCACACACACATTACACACAAAATTTCTATAAGTTTCTCTGATAAAGACCTCATTTCTCAAATATAAATTGAACATAGAATTGAGTCAAATTTATAAAAATAAGGGTCATTTCCCAATTGATAAATGGTCAAGGGATATAAACAGGCAGTTTTCAGAGGAAGAAATCAAAGCTACTTATAGTCAGATGAAAATGCTCTAAATCACTATTGTTTAGAGAAATGCAAATTAAAACAAAAATTTCTTACAGGACAGTCCTATTCCTTTATATTCAGGTATCACAATTTGTTTAACCATTCCCCAATTGATGGGCATGTACTTTGTTTCCAATTCTCAGCTGTCACAAAAAGTGCTGCTATAAAGATTTTAGTGTTTATGGGAACTTTCTTCCTACCAATGGCTTCCTTGGAATAGATTCCCAGGAATGGGGTCTCGGGCTCAAAGAGTATGGACGTCATTGTCACTTTATTTGGATAAATCCAAATTTCTTTCTAAAATGGAGCATTTCACAGCTCCACTGACAATGTATTAGTGTGCCTGCCACTCCACAATGCTTCTAACATTGAATATTGTCATTTTTGTGGGGATTTTCCCCCCAATTTTCAAGATGTGAGGTGAAATCTCAGGGGTATTTTGATTTATACTGTTCTTATTAGTGATTTGGGACATTATTCCAATTGGTTGTAATCCTTTGCAATTCTTTTGAAAATTGTTTATGCATAGCCTTTGACTTCTTATCAATTGGGGAATGGCTATTAGTTACATATACGTACTAATTGATGATATTTCTTGGATTCCAACCTGTTACCAAAGACATTTGGTACAAAAATTTTTTTCACCCATTTGCCCATTTCCTTTCTTATCCTAGATGCAATAATGTAAGCTGTGCTTTTCAGTTTCAAAAATTCAAAGTTATTTCTTTTATCCTTTTGTAATTAGTTCTGTCTCTTGTTTGGTTAAGAATATATCTCCTACCTGTACCTATGAGAGGTATATTATCTATTTCTCTTCTAATTTTTTAAATCATATGATTTTTAATATTAAGGTTGTGTGGTGAGTGTTCCTGTGAGCACTACACCCACTCTCCCGGGGAGCGTAATAAAATGCCTTCCTCTGAAAAAAAAAATATTAAGGTTGTGTATCCATTCATTGTCCAATACATTAAAATGTGTTGTGGAATATGTTGTAAGGTATTTGTATAAGCCAGACTGCTTTCCACTTTTCCCAGAAGTTTTTATTAAATGAGTTTTTTCCTAGGTAATTTGTTTTCTATTTTATCAAACACTGTGTTACTGAGTTCTACTGTTTTGGAGTATCCCATATTGAGTTTGTTACATTCATCTACCTTTGCATTTTTTAAACAACTGTCAGATGGTTTTGATGCCTACTGCTTTATAATAAAGTTTTAGGTCTGGAAGGGCTATTCCCCCTTTGTCCCTGTTTTTCATAATTTCCCTTGATAGTCTAGATTTTTTGTTTTTCCAAATGAATTTTGTTATATTTTATCAAGTTCTAGAAAGTATCCCCTTGGTTATTCCATTGGTTTAGCATTAAAAGTATGCATTAAATTTGGTAGTATTGTCATTGTTATTATATTGGCATGGCTTAGCCATGAGCACTCAATTTCTTGTTATTCATGTTGTTCTTTATTTCTTTAAGGATTGCTTTTTAATTGACTCTATAGAAATCATTTAGATATTTTATGAATTTTGTAGTTATTTGGAATTACAGTTATCTTTCTGTTTTTACTTCTTGGGTATTATTATTCTTTTATAGGAATGAGTTGGTTTTTGAGGGTTTATTTTTTAGCCTGCAACTACTAAGTCTATTAATTGTCTCTTGGTATCTTTGCTGATTCCCTAGGATTTTCTAAGCATACCATCATGCCATCAACAAATAGAGATAGTTTTATCTCCTCTTCACCTATCTTTATACTTTTCATTGCTTTCTCTTGTTTAATTGCTATTGCTATCATTTTTAGAACTAT
This sequence comes from Trichosurus vulpecula, assembly GCF_011100635.1. Classification (NCBI taxonomy): domain Eukaryota; kingdom Metazoa; phylum Chordata; class Mammalia; order Diprotodontia; family Phalangeridae; genus Trichosurus; species Trichosurus vulpecula. The sequence continues at coordinate 302,866,811 of NC_050577.1, read as the reverse complement.
GTAAAATAACATGTGGAGGGTGGGCATCCTTACTTCATTTTTATATTTATTGGGGAAGGCTCTGATACATCCCCATCACAAGTGATGCTTGCTTTTGGTTTTAAGTGGATGCTTTTTATATTTAAAACAGGTCCCTCTATGTGTATCCTTTGAGGGATTTTTAGCACAAAAGAGTGTTATACTTTGTCAGAGGCTTTTTCTGCATCTATTGAGATGCTCGTGAGATTTTGGATGTTTTTATTTTAATAAGATTAATTATATTGATTGTTTTGCTAATGTTGAATATATGTACATGCATATATAATATATAATATATACACATTATATATGCACACAAGATGCTGGTAAAGTGCTTCCCCCTACAATTTTGGAGAATAATTTCTGAAGTATACATATTAATTTCTGTTTAATAGTTCAATTGAACTCCTTTGAATCCTTCTTTGAATCTCCCAGGAGCAGGAGTTTTTTTTCCCCCTTGGTAGTTCCTTTACAACTGGATCTATTTCCTTTTCTGACACTGGGTTATTTAAAATCTCTATCTGACATTATAATATTTTGGGTATTTCATATTTTTGAAGGAATTTCTGTATTTCTTTTGTGTTCTCAGTTATATGTTAGCATGTAACTGTATATAATATTCCAATTAGTCTTATTTCTTCTGGTTTTATTATGATCTCACCTTGCTCATTTTTTATTTTATTGCTTTGATTTTTTTGCTATCTTCTTTTTATCAGATTTGCTAAGGGTTTATTAATCTTATTAGTCTTGTCAAAGAACCAGATTTTAATTTTATTTATCATTTCTATGGACTTTATGTTTCTAATTTATTATTTCCCCTCTAATTTTTAATAACTTCTTTTTGTACTTATTTTAGGTTTATTTGTTGGCTTTTAGATTTTTTAAAATGCATATCCATTCATTAATCCTTTCTTTTCCTATCTTATTAAAATCTGTTTGTCATTTTCCCTTGAGGATTATTTTAGCTGTATCCCAGAAATTTTGGTATGTTGCTTCATCATCATCATTTTCTTTTACATAGTTATTAATTGCTTCCATGATTTATTCTTTGATTCATTTGTTATTCAAAATCATCATTCAGTCTCCATTTGAGCCTATATTTTTTTGTTTGTGACCCCCAAACCAATTGCTATTTTTATTTCATCAAGGATTGTAAAGTATGTGTTATTAATTCTGCTTTTTTAATGTTTGTTTTCAACACCTCTGTGCCCTAGTATATGGTAATTTTTTATAAAAATTCCACATGGTACTGAGAAATATGTATATTGTTTTATATTTCTGTTTAGAAGATACCATAAGGCTTTTAAACCCCAGATTCTCCAGTTTGTTCAGTTCCATGTTTTCCCTTTTGTTTTTCTTTCTGTTAGACTTATCCAAAACTGACAGAGGGACAGTGAAGTCTCCTATCATTATTGTCTTATTATATCTTCCTGTAATTCAGATATTTTCTTTATGAATCTGCATGCTAGGACAGTTGGAATGTTTGTAATTAATATTGGTTTGTTGTCAGTGGTTCCTTTCAGCATAATGTAATCTTGTTTATCTCTTTTTATTTTTTGATTACATGATTACAACTCCCACATTTTTTGTATTTGCTTGATGCAGAGTTGATTTCCCCTCCCCCCACCCATTCTCTCAGTTTTATTGTTTTTTTTAAAGTGTTTTTTTGGTGGCAGGGCAATTGGGGTTAAGTGACTTGCCCAAGGTCACACAGCTAGTAAATGTGTCAAGTGTCTGAGGCTGGATTTGAACTCAGATCCTCCTGACTCCAGTGCCAGTGCTATACTGTCTGCTCCACCTAGCTGCCCCCTCTCAGTTTTATTATATGTATGTTTGTTTTAAAAATCTGTTTCTTGTAAACAACAGATTGTAAGGTTTTGTTTTCTTATCCAATCTGCCGCTCTTTTTAATTTTATTGGATTTTTAGATCCATTCATGTTTAAATTATGAGAGGTTTATATTTTCTCCACCTGTGGCTAATATTTTTTTTCAAATTATGACCCCCCCCTTTCTGCTGTAAACACAGTACTGTTTTCTTTCTTTATCTTAATCTTTTTTAAAGGTGGTTCTTTTCCCACTAACTCTCTTCCTCTCACCTTTGATCCCCCTTTCTCAATTGATCCCCCTTTCCTTTGGAGTTTTGGTTATATATTTGGTTATATATTTCTTTCCCTTCTATTTTCCTCTCAGTCAAGTAGATTCACCCTTCTCCTTCTCCCTTCAGCTACTTGCATTCCTTAAGTTTTTTCAATTTCATTTTTTGTTTCCTTTTCCAAAATGATTTCTCTAGCTCTCTCTATTCTCTATATTCCTCCTGCAATCAAAACTTCTAAGGTATCTATTATAAGTTCTTCCCTCTAGGCAGCTTCTGCCAGTGCCTTGTAGAGCTTGCCCCTAAGATTTCCCTGAGGATGTCAGAGAGGATACTGCCTCTTCTTCCCCCTGGCACAGCCTTCCCAGCCCCCCAATTACATCCTTAATTATACAGTCTACTATTGATCTATACTCTCCTCTGATTACCTTTTCACCCATTTGCTTCAAAATATCCTTGGGCCCATGCTTTCTCACTCCCCCAGGTGCCATTTACTTCCAGGAAATCCAAATTCCCCCCCATTTTGAGGCAAGATAACTGGACTTTTCAAGCACAAAAGCCTCCCCACCCCCCAACCACATGTCCCATCACAGACAATTTCTCTTCACCCATAGAAGTGGAATTCCCAACCTCCCCCCCCATTACCAAAGTAAGGCCTCTTTCCTTCCTTGTCTTTTCAATCCTTCCCCCTCCTCCTCGCCTATTTCTATATAGGTTCTTCTCTTTCTGAGATCACAGGAGGCACTTTCCCCTCATTGCAAACCCTTGCTTTGACTCCAGCACATCACACATTCTTGTCTGTCCATAGTGGTTCTGTCCACAGGTTCTGTCCGTAATGACCCAGGCCCATCTCTTCACTTACATCTGTTGGATTTCTGCCTTCATTCCCATCTCCTTGTGTCCATTTACAAAGGAGTCTCCCCCCATCACTCCATGATTGTTGCTGTCCTTGGTTGTGGCATTTATTCACTTCTGCATTTCTGTTGTTTGGAGTGTTCCAGAAGCAAATCATTTCTTCAGTTCTTTCTAAAAATGTTTTAAATGCCCCTTTGTTACTGAATGTCCTTTTTTCACTTATAGTTAAGTTCAGATTTCCAGGGTGGGTTACCCTGGGTTGCATCTTGAGCATTGCCCTTTGGAATAGATTGTTGCGTTCCCCTCTATGTTTTCTGGTGGGCGCAGAATAGCCTTATGTTATTCAAATGCCTTTTCCTTTGCATTTGAAGATCTTTCTCCTGATCACTTGCAGAACTTGTTTCCATATTGAATTTAACCACTATGTGTTTTAGAGTTTGCAGCCTCGAGTTTTTTGTTGGAAGTGATCTTTTGATTTCTATGTTCAGAAATTCTGGGCATTTCTCTTCTATTTTTTCCTTCAATGTGATGTTAAGGTTTTTCATCTTACTGTGTTCTTCTGTGAGACCTACAATGCTTAGGTTGTCTGTCCACATCATGTCTTTGAGATAAATATGTTTTGCTTGCACAGTGGGCATATTTTCTTTTAATGTTATAATTTTTCTGCTTCTCTTCTTCTAGATTGTCCTTCATTTCTGTATATTTGCATTTCTAGTCTACCATTCTTTCTTTTGAGCAGCAAGGTGGTGAAATGGATAGAGTGCTAGGTATATAGTTGGGAAGATTCATTAAAATCTGGCCTCAGACACTTACTAGCTGTGTGACCTTTGGCAATTCATTTGACCCTGTTTGCCTCAGTTTCCTCATCCATAAAATGAGATGAGACTTGCCATCACAGACTACACTTGTTCTGTTTTGCCCACCATATTTGACTATGCAGGCCATATTCTGCTCTCATAATTTTCATTTTTTTTGACCACTCAGGCAGAGAGTGTTATGGTTCCATGTTTTCCTCCCATTCCACAGAGTCCTCTATCTCAAATGTTGGATCATTTCCCTTTGTTTTGCCATATTTATTCATAATCTGGAAGCCATATTTCTTTCTATTGTTAATATTTTCCCTGTTGATTTATATGTTTATGTTCAAGGGCTTTGAGCTTTCTTCTTCCTGAGATCTTTGATAATTTAAGGGTTTTTTTCCCTGTCTGACTCCCTCCTCTCTGATGGTGGTGGTTTCTTTGGGGGCTAAGATCTCAAAGCATCTGAGCTTCCTCCCATGCTGGGTAGTTCATGGTTTACTAGACTACATCTCTGCCATAGGTGATTTTGGGGTACATAGGATTGGCCCCAGTCGGATGCTGAGCTCTTTTCATTAGGCTTAGTGGAGAGCCACATGAGCAATATGGTGTCCCATCCTGTTTCCTCTGTTTCTTAGTTCTGTGGCCCAGCAATGACAGTTCATCAACTGGCTCTATAGGGTTGTCCACCTAAGCATTGGTAATTCAGAGCTTTGCAGTGCAGGTACTACAGCGTTGTTTGGTTGCCCTGGCTGTCTGTCGTATCCTGAGAAGACTACCATAGCCTGGAGCCAGGGACTCCATGGACAGAAGAAAGAGTGAAGGGTTGGGTTTTGTCGTATGCCGCTGTAGGGTCCTTTGGTCTGCTAATACCAGCTTCACTGCCAGTAGTGTGGGAAGTGGGAGAGAGGTGCTGAGTAAGCACAGGGTCAGTGAGTGTCAGTTTGTGGACTTTTAAAAATCATGTTTTGGATTCTGGGTGTCCTACTCTGTGGAGACAGCTCAAATGACTTTATCTCTGGCATATACTTTCTGTTTTGGAGAGGTCTGAAAGGTGATGAGGATCAGAGAAAACATCTAGTCCTCCATCTTGCTGCTCACATGCACTGGAAGTTCTTATTGCAATTAGATTTAATCATTTTCAATTTGGCCCATCTGTCTATATACTGAGTTCTTTTGAGAGCCTATGTTTCTATGCGTTTGAGAGCTATTCCTCCCAGCTTTATGTCATCTCTGTGTTGGATAAGCACTCCATTTATGTCTTCATCCAGGTTGTAGACAGAGATGCTGCATGGCATTTGCCTAAGAGGAATCTCTGAGACACCCTATCAATGATATCCCTTGAGCTCAATATCTAAGTCTTAATCTCTATTCTTTTAGTCTAGAGACATAAAAAGATTGAAATTCACCTTAACTATGCCTTGTTCTCCATTTAACCTTCAAGGAAATTATGAGATACATTTGTTGCCTCCACTCCCTCACTAGCTTCTCATCTCTCAACCCTTCACAATCTATCTTCCATCTCAACCACTTGTTTCAAATAATTCACTCTCCTACTTCACTATCTCTTAACTCCTAAATCCAATGGCTTCTCTACTTCCTCCCCACTCTCCTGGTCCTCCTTGTCTTTGATCACTTGGCAGCTTTTAGTAAGTGATTTCTCCTTCCCACATGTCCCACTTTCTTCCTCCTTGACATTCATGACAATTTCTTGTTTTTCTTTTCTTTTTTTCTCCTACTTGCCTGACAGCCTCTCAGTCTCTTTTATTGGATCGTTATCAATCTCTCCTTCCTTTGGCATAGTTGTACCATAGGTCTCTGTGCTGGGTCCTTGCATCCTTTTCTCTTACTCTACACTCTCTCCCAGAGTGATACTTGTTTCCATATGATCTCTGTGGACATGATGCTCAAATCTGTAGATTCAACCCTAATCTCTATCTTGAGCTCTGGTGTCACATGGACAACTTTCTGCTAGATATTGTCCCACAGGTATTTTGAATGCAACACATCTTCCCTATCCACACCTTCCCCTCTGACTCCCCCATTTTTGTTAATGTCACCACAGTATTGTGGTCACCTATATTTGACACCTTGGAGTCATTCTAGACTTCTCTCTGTTCTGCTTTCTTTTTTTCAAGCCAATTGCCAAGTTTTGTCAAATCTTCCTCCAAAACAGGTAGTTTTCACCTCTTACCTAGACTATCTAGTCTCTCTCCTCTCCAATCTGTCTTTCCTACATCTGCCAAACAAATCTTCAAAAGCTGAGGTCTGATCATATCATTGTCTTGGCTCAAGAATTTTCGGTGACTCTATTGCTGTGAGGATAATATTCAAGTTCCTCCTTTAATGTCTCCTCCTTCCCCACCCTGCCAAACAGTCTGTCTCCAGCCCACCTTTCTGGGATTGTTGTGCATCATTCCCCTTTATGCACTTGATATTCTAGCCCAACCAGTCTTCTTCTAGTCCTCTGAACTTGGAAATAAACACATTTCTGTTTCATGGTCCAGGCTGCCCTTCATGCCTGGAATGCTCTTCCTCCTCAGCTCCACCCCCAATGGTCCTGAGCTTCCTTCAAAGCTCATCTCAGATCCTCCCTCCCTTAAGGAGGCTTTCCTGATGCCCATAGTTAGTGCTGGTCTTCCATGGCTAATGAGTCCAGATTCATTTATTCATATGTATGTTTTATTCTCCCCAGTATCATGCAAACTTAGTGAAAGCAGGACTGGTTTCCTGCTCTTTTTTGGGGGAAGGAATGTCTTTTTATCTCAAGCATTTAGTTTACGGCCTGGAACACAGTAGGTGTTTAATAAAGACTCCTTAGACTGTGTCAAAGTTACCTATGTGTCAAAACAAAGTAAACTTTAAAAATCCACTTGGGGTTGATGGTACTATGGGTCCAGTAGGAGGAAACAGGAGAACAAGAGAATCATAGAAGGTGATATGGTCTTAAGCAACATGGGACATCCAAAATATCTAGCCCAAGGATGGTAAGAGTGTCAGTACCCTGGACACATCCCATTTTGAGTATCACACTCAGTTCTGGCTGGCTCATTTGAGGAACAGAGTATTCAGAGTGGCTAAAGGATGGAGACCTGCTTTGTGAGATCACTTAAAGGAAGGAGAGACAGTTAGCCTGGAGTAGTCCTAGCAAGGACATACACAATCAATCCATCAGTCAACATTTATGAAGCACCTACACTGGGCTGAATGGTGGACAGAGGCAATGAATGAAACAATCTCTGCTCTCAAGGAACTTCCATTCTACGGACATAATTGTCTTCAGGTTCTGAAGGGAAATTACAGAGGAGAGGGATTTGAATTATTCTGTGTAGCACTGCAGTAGAGAATAATAATTATCATTCTTTATTTTACACGTATCATAAATATGCAGGTCACACACGTATTTATAGCATCTTAGCACTTCAAATATATTTCCTTATCTGATCCTCACAACAACTCTGTGAGATTTAGATTTGATAGAAAGAAAGAGTCCAGTGGGAAAATGGGCTCTTTGTATGATGGTGAGTTCGTCATCACTAAAGGAAGTCAGGTAGAGACAGGATGGTCACTTCTAGGGGGAGGTTGTGGAGGAAATTTCTCTCTAGAGCTAGGTTGTCATAGATGGCCTTGGGTCCTTTATAATTCTGAGGGTCTGTGCTATGCTTTTATCACCACATCCCAGCTGTCTAAAGTCCCTGATAATGACAATGCCTTTTCTTCCCCTGTGTTCAGACCCCCAGTTCACTCTTCTTATTGCCTCTACTCTGCGCTTTCATAGATATCTGGGACCATGGTTGTCATCATTGCTCCTCTGCCTGGATGTTTTCTCCCGTGACTTACTTACTCCCTTACTGTCCCTCCGCTGCTCTTCTCTTGCCTAGGCAGCATTCGTTCCTGTCCATGGTACCTGGCTTAGTAGTTATTGAGTGGTCTGTTTGTCCTTTTCCCTTCCACATGCCCTTTTAGGACTTCTTGATCAGGCAAGTCTCCAGGAAAATGTATTCTCCTTGGCCCTGATAAGTTCTTTTCTTCAGTGACTAAGAACACACTATTCTTGTATCTTTAAGATTTGGTTGAGAAAGGAAAATTCTGACTTTGATTACATTAAATTGAAAAGTTTTTCACAAAGTCAACACAACCAGATTGGAAAGGAACCAGAAAGCTGGGAAACAATTTTTTTTAGTTGAAAAATTTTTATTTATTTAATATTTTTAGTTTTCAGCATTGATTTCCACAAGATTTTGAATTACAAATTTTCTCCCCATTTCTACCCTCCTCCCCACTTCAAGATGGCATATATTCTGATCACCCCATTCCCCAGTCATTCCTCCCTTCTGTCACCCCACTCCCCCCCATCCTCTTTTCCCTTACTTTCTTGTAGGGCAAGATATATTTCTATGCCCCATTGCCTGTATATCTTATTTCCCAGTTGCATGCAAAAACAACTTTTTTTTGAACACTGCTTTTAAAACTTTGAGTTCCAAATTCTCTTCCCCTCCCCTCCCCACCCTCCCTAATAAGAAGGCAAGCAATTCAGCATAGGCCACACATGCATCATTATGTAAAACCCTTCCACAATACTCATGTTGTGAAAGACTATATTTTGTCCCTCCTATCCTGTCCCTCTTTGTTCAATTTTCTCCCTTAACCCTGTCCCTTTTTGAAAGTGTTTGCTTTTGATTACCTCCTCCCCCTAACTGCCCTCCCTTCTATCATACCCCCTTTTTATCCCCTTCCCCCTACTTTCCTGTGGGGTAAGATACTCAATTGAGTGTGTATGTTATTCCCTCCTCAAGTTAAATCCCATGAGAGCAAGATTCACTCACTCCCCCTCACCTGCCCCCTCTTCCCTTCCTACAGAACTGCTTTTTCTTGCCACTTTTATGCAAGATAATTTACCCCATTCTATCTCTCCCTTTCTCCCTCTCTCAATATATTCCTCTCTCATCCCTTAATTTTATTTTATTTTTTAGATATCATCCCTTCATATTCAACTCACCCTGTGCCCTCTGTCTATATATATATGTATATGCATATTCACTTCATCTACCCTAATATTGAGGTCTCATGAATTACACACATCATCTTTCTATGTAGGAATGTAAACAAAACAGTTCAACTTTAGTAAGTCCCTTATGAATTCTCTTTCTTGTTTGCCTTTTCATGCTTCTCTTGAGTCTCATGTTTGAAAGTCAAATTTTCAATTCAGCTCTGGTCTTTTCACTGAAAACGCTTGAAAGTCCTCTATTTTATTGAAAATCCATATTTTGCCTTGGAGCATTATACTCAGTTTTGTTGGGTAGGTGATTCTTGGTTTTAATCCTAGCTCCATTGACCTCCAGAATATCATATTCCAAGACCTTTGATCCCTTAATATAGAAGCTGCTAGATCTTTTGTTATCCTGATTATGTTTCCACAATACTCAAATTGTTTCTTTCTGGCTGCTTGCAGTATTTTCTCCTTGACCTGGGAGCTCTGGAATTTGGCAACAATATTCCTAGGAGTTTTCTTTTTGGGATCTTTTTTTTGAGGAGGCAATCTGTGGATTCTTTCAATTTCTATTTTACCCTCTGGCTGTAGAATATCATGGCAGTTCTCCGTGATAATTTCTTGAAAGATGATTTCTAGGCTCTTTTTTCAGTCATGGCTTTCAGGTAGTCCAATAATTTTTAAATTATCTCTCCTGGATCTATTTTCCAGGTCAGTGGTTTTTCCAATGAGATATTTCACATTGTCTTCCATTTTTTTCATTCCTTTGGTTCTGTTTAATAATATCTTGATTTCTCATAAAGTCGCTAGCTTCCACTTGCTCCAATCTAATTTTTAAGGTGGTATTTTCTTCAGTGGTCTTTTGGATCTCCTTTTCCATTTGGCTAATTCTGCCTTTCAAGGCATCCTTCTCCTCACTTGCTTTTTGGAGCTCTTTTGCTATTTGAGTTAGTCTATTTTTTAAGGTGTTATTTTCTTCAGTATTTTTTGGGTCTCCTTTAGCAAGTTGTTGACTTGTTTTTCATGGTTTTCTCACATCACTCTCATTTCTCGCCCAATTCGTGTTTTTCTTGGAGGCTTTTGTTGTAGGCTCTTTGACTTTGTTGACTTCTTCTGGCTGTATGTTTTGGTCTTCTTTGTCACCAAAAAAAGATTCCAGAGTCTGAGTCCGAATCTGAGACTGTTTCTGCTGCCTGGCCATGTTCCCAGCCAACTACTTGACCCTTGAGCTTTTTGTAAAGGTATGACTGCTTGTAGAATAGAGAATACTTTGTCCCAAGCTTGAGGGGCTGTGCTGCTATTTTCAGAGATACTTCTACACAGCAAGCTCTGACACACCAGTGCTCCTTCTCCCCCACGAACTGCCAACCAGGATTGCAGCCCAGATCCAGGCAGGGCAAAGCAGGCTTTACACTCCCGCTGTAATCTGCCACTTAATTCCTCCCACCAGGTGGCCTTGGGCTGGAGGCAACTGCAGCTGTAGCTCTGGAAGCAGCCTCAGAGTGGTACCACTTCTGCTGCCCCCAGGGTGGTGGCTGATGCAAACTCCTTTCACTCTGTCCCAGCAGCTGTTCCCACTAACCTTCTCTGTTGTCTTTGGCATTTGTGGGTTTAGAAGTCTGGTAACTGCCACAGCTCACTGATTCAGGGCACTAGGGACTGTTCCACCCAGCTCCTGGTCTGGTTGGTCCTGGCGTGGCCCATGCTGGGCTCTGCTCTGCTCCGCTCCCAGCTCCATGTGATAGACCCTTCCCAGAGACCATCCAGGCAGTCCTGGGCTGAAGCCCTGCTTCCCTTTGCTATTTCATGGGTTCTGCAACTCTAGAATTTGTTCAGAGTCATTTTTGTAGGTGTTTGGAGGGACCTGGGGCAGGGAGCTAAGCAAGTCCCTGCTTTCCAGCTGCCATCTTGGCTCTGCCCCACCCTGGGAAACAATTTTTACAGCCAGTATCTCTGATAAAGGCTTCATTTCTAAAATATATGGAGAACTGAGTTGAATTTATAAGAATACAAGTCATTCCCCAATTGATAAATGGTCAAAGGACATGAATAGGCAGTTTTCAGAGGAAGAAATTAAAGCTATCTATAGTCATATGAAAAATGCTGTAAATCACTGTTGATTAGAGAAATGCAAATCAAAGTAACTCTGAGGTACCATATCACACCTATCAGATTGACTAATGTGACGAAACAGGAAAATGATAAATGTTGGAGAGGATGTGGGAAAATTGGAACACTAATGCATTGTTGGTGGAGTTGTGAACTGATCCAATCATTTTGGAGAGCAATTTGGAACTATGCGCAAAGGTTTATAAAGCTGTGCATACCCTTGGACCCAACAATACCACTTTTATCCCAAAGACATCATAAAAATGGAAAAAAGGACCCATATGTACAAAAATATTTCTAGCAGCTCTTTTTGTGGTGGCAAAGAATTGGAAATTGAGGGAATATCCGTCAATTGGGGAATGAATGAACAAGTTGTGGTATATGAATGTAATGAAATACTATGGTGCTATAGGAAATGATGAGCAAGCTGTATCAGGAGGGCAGAGTTTATAATCTCGAAGAGGATCATAAACATGTCTGAAAGGTTCGGAATCGCCGGATATAAGAAACTCTCAAAGTAGAAGGCAGAAGAATCAAAACATTTATTTAGGCTCCACAGTAACCAACCCATGAACCAGCAGCCCCATTTTGATATGTTGATCATAATCTTCCAGGCCCAATAAGTACGCCTTGCAAGAGTAACCAGGAGGCTACAGAGAAGCATGATTGCGTAAAGCAAAATCATGCTTCCCCCTCGATGGTAATAAGATTACCCACTGGCCTGAAGTCTTTGTTCAGCTTCCTCCCGTAGATCAGCTCTGCTACTGGCAGCTCCTGCCTCAGCTGTGTCTGTGGCTGAAACTGACGTAACTGTCGTAACTGCCTCTGTAACTGCCTCTGGCTCCAACTGTCGCTGTAACTGTCGCTGTAATGGCCTGAAGTCTTTGTTCAGCTTTCTCCCGTAGGTTAGCTCTGCTACTGGCAGCTCCTGCTTCAGCTGTGTCTGTCGCTGTGGCTGTAACTGACGTAACTGTCGTAACTGCCTCTGTAACTGTCGTTGTAACTGTCGCTGGCTCCAACCGGAAAAGGAAGAGAAGATCTTCAAGCTGTCCTCTCCCCTCTTATAGGGTTTTTGACATCATCAAGCTCCGCCCGAATGACCAGGGCCGATTGGTTCCTGAGTTGGCCCCTCCCCCTAGGGTAGAGGTTAACACCTCCCCTCAGCCAGCCCCATGACTCATCACACAGGAAGTTGTCTGCTTCCCGGCATGCTCCCCGGGCCTCCTGCCCCGGAAGAGCAAGCCACAGTGTCCAGAGGCTCAATGAGGTAAGCTGAGTCATTCAAAGAAAACAAAGGCCATTCTGGTTACACTCCACCCCTTGTTATAGGATACATAATCTAATCAGCCATGTATCCTAGAACATACATTGTGATCCAATTACAAAGGAAACTAAAACATATCATTCATTATAAAGCAAAACATATCATTCAGTAACATTCCCAAACATTGGTTAACGATTCAAATGCGATCCACCCCTAGATCCCAGCAAAATAATCTCTTCAATCAATCATCCCCAAAATAATTATTAATAATTCAAATGTCCACCCCTAAATCCTTGTATCCATTACATAGGATCAATAATATCATAACAATAAAACAACACAGCAAGGATAACACAAAATAAGTAAACAGAACACTATCATCATTTCCACCCCCCTTGAACGATTGGGGCTCAAAATCTTGGGGTGAGGGGTGAAGGTCTCATTTTCCATAGCTTCTTCATGCTGAAATTGGATGTAGAGATGGCCCTGCCCCCAAAAAGTCCCATTCCAGAAGTCATTTCTTTAACAAGCTGGCAGGAATTCCAAGAATGCTACATGCTTAGGCAGTCACCGGAAAGTGCAGGGTGCTTAAGCCTGAAGGAAACAAAACTAGCAACAAGGTTAGCCAAAACAAAGGACAAAAAGAATAGTCTGTGAATCTATTATTATAACCTATTCACGGTAAAATATATGGTTCAGGGGTACGATTTGGTAATTATTTTCCCCTGAATAGACAACTGTTACAGTGTTGTCCTTCCCATGGGCTATAACTTCTGCAGCCTTTGGAATATCATCTGGCTTCCGTTTTACCCATACCTTAGCTCCTGTTATCAAGGCCTTTATCTCTGTACATTCTATATAATTCATTGGTTGGAATTCCATCTATCATTTCAAAACCTACCCCTGCTCTCAATAAAGCAGTAAACATTTCTTTCCTTGTTACTCTCCTTTGACGCCAAGTTTGCTGGTTATTCACCCTTCTCTCTCGAGGAGATCTATCCCTTCCCCAGTCACCTAGGTCATGTAACTGTAAAATCTTATTTATCACTGTTGTAAGACGGCTCCCTACTTCTCCAAGTAATAAATTCAAAATTAGTTGTTTATAAGCAGGGGGAGCTGTCCTAATTATTAAATTCCTATGAGGCAGTTCCATTGAATCATTGTAATATTTGTCTGCAGTTCCTGTCATAATGGCAGTCTTCATTACCTCCTCCTTTAGTCTCATGATACAATCTCTAAGTGAATACCAGGGTCTGTGCTCAGTGGGCCACATAGAATCAGTAGCATATCTCTTATTGCATCCCACAGCGGCTAATGCCAACAGAGTAGTCCCGCTATCACCATCTCCTTGCTGATGATGTTCCCTAAAAGCTTGTTGAACTAGAGGATCATGGCTGATACCTATGAATCTCATGCAGTCTGTCCCATCTACTGATATTCCACCGGCCCCTTGATCACTGAGTCTTACCATCCAAGATATCAATGGTTCTCCTATTCTTTGGCTGAATCTACTCAAAATATCTGTGACCTCTTGCGGTGAGAAATCTTCCTGAATTTCCCTTGTAACTGAATCTTCACCTCGGGTTTCTGTCTTCCTCCTTTGTATGGGTCGAGCCCTTGTCTGATCATTTAACCATCTCCTATTCTCTGTGTGAGGCACATCCTGAACCCCAGTAGTGTTTTGTGCCTCAGCCCCTAACATTGTCTCATTCTCTCCCCACTCACTTCCTCTGCCACCATGGCTAGGACGAAGCAGGCAGTCAGGCTCTTTCTGGGCTGGGTTGAAATGCACTCTGGGCTTTTTTGGTCTCCTGTTGCTCTTAGCCACATTAATAGAAAAGTTCTCATTTGAGTCAGTTTGGTCTTCTGCTATCTGAGATTCCCCTTCTTCCTGTGGGGTAGGAGTGCCCCCATGTCTTTCACTTAATCTCAATCTTTCGTATACTAGCCGGTAGGCTGATAACACTATCCAGCTTTGCCTAGATAGTGATGCCCCTGACTGAATCCCAACTTCTCGTAAACACTTTTCCAAATCCCTAGGATCTCCTCTCCGTAGCCTTGGTTCCCAGTTTTCACAGGGTCCAGCTTTTTTAGCCAATTCTTTTGCTAGGGAGGAATAAAATGGATCCTCCCATCCTGGGATATTCATCTCTTCCTCTGAAATTGTTCTGCTTCTAAATAGAGATCTTATACCTAGCGATCCTGTTCGTGACGCCAAATGTATCAGGAGGGCAGAGTTTATAATCTCAAAGAGGATCATAAACATGTCTGAAAGGTTCGGAACCGCCGGATATAAGAAACTCTCAAAGTAGAAGGCAGAAGAATCAAAACATTTATTTAGGCTCCACAGTAACCAACCCATGAACCAGAAGCCCCATTTTGATATGTTGATCAAAATCTTCCAGGCCCAATAAGTACGCCTTGCAAGAGTAACCAGGAGGCTACAGAGAAGCATGATTGCGTAAAGCAAAATCATGCTTCCCCCTCGATGGTAATAAGATTACCCACTGGCCTGAAGTCTTTGTTCAGCTTCCTCCCGTAGATCAGCTCTGCTACTGGCAGCTCCTGCCTCAGCTGTGTCTGTGTCTCTAACTGAAGCTGCAACTGAAACTGACGATGTAACGGTCGCTGTAACTGACGATGTAACTGTCGTAACTGTCGCTGGCTCCAACCGGAAAAGGAAAAGAGAGGATCTTCAAGCTGTCCTCTCCCCTCTTATAGGGTTTTTGACATCATCAAGCTCCGCCCAAATGACCAGGGCCGATTGGTTCCTGAGTTGGCCCCTCCCCCTAGCATAGACATTAACACCTCCCCTCAGCCAGCCCCATGACTCATCACACAGGAAGTTCTGGTCCTGCTTCCCGGCATGCTCCCCGGGCCTCCTGCCCCGGAAGAGCAAGCCACAGTGTCCAGAGGCTCAATGAGGTAAGCTGAGTCATTCAAAGAAAACAAAGGCCATTCTGGCTACACTAGCAGACTTCAGAAAAACCTGAAAAGACTGAACTGATGCTGAGTGAAATGAGCAGAACTGGGAGAACATTGTATACAGTAACAGTCACATTGTGCGATGACTGACTTTGATCCTTGCGTTGCTAAGAAGAGTTAAGTCTATCAGTCAGTCATCACACAATGTGGCAAGGATCTAAGACAATTCCAAAAGACTCACGATGGAAAATGCCATCCACAGGCAGAGAAAGACCTTTTGGAGTCTGAATGCAGATAGAAGCTTACTGTTTGCTCTCCTTTTCTTTTGTTGTTTTGTTTTGTTTCTTCTTTCTCGTGGTTCCTCCCATTAGTTCTAGTTCTTCTTTACATCATGACTAATGTGAAAATGTTTAATATGAATGTATAAGTAGGGCCTGTATCAGAATGCATGCTATCTTGGGGTGGGGGGAGGAAAGAAAGGGGGGAGAAAACTTAAAACTTGTTGAAGTGAATGTTGAAAACTAAAAATAAATAAATTAATTATTAAAAAAGAAAGGAAAATCCTATTGTTGAAATGCATCTCCTTCACCAAATGCTCGCTCACTGCCCACATCCTTCTTCTCCGTCTAACCTTCCTTCAACAGTGAATTGAAATGCCTCCTGTGCCCCTCTTGACTTCTGCTTTGTGCCCAGCTATCCCTATCAACTGCTCACGGATTGTTTCAGATGATGTCATTTGTGTCACAAATAGGTAACGGTCATCAAGCTCGACAAGTGTGAGGAGGCACTCTGTCACATCTTAGACACTCATCTTAGGAAGGGAATACACCTAGCCATTGATCACCTGAGGCTCACCTCTGCCCTCCTCAGTGGGGAGCTACCAACTGCTCCAGCTGATCTCTTCTTCCTTTGACCAGTACTTGGTACTGATGGTTCCTCAAGGTCCTCAATATGAGCCTGCAGAGCACGGGGAGTTGCCTCTACCCCCCTCATTAGGTCTTGGGTGTCAAAATCACCATCAGCTTTTTAATCCTTCTCTCTCTGATTAAGTACATTGTCCTACAAGTGAGCATTATTCAAGAGTCATACAAAAGGAAAAAGAAAATGCAATGGTTTTTTTTTTAAGAGAAAGAGAATAGGGTCCAATTAACTTGTTTTGAAAAGTTAAGAATAGAGCATGGAACTTTATTAAATGAATTCAGCAAATAAAAATAGACTCAATGTTCATATTATAGCTAGTGAATGCAGGGATAGTGTAATAGTAATTGAGGTGGGACTTTTTGCTGTTTACCTTTAATGATTCTGGCCTTTGTTTGAATGGGGCAGATAAAGTGGCATGTTTTTGTATTTCTCAGCACTTAGACAATTGGAAGTGATTGATTTGTATCTGATGTGATATTGGGGGTGGGGAACTTTTCCATGCCCAGCCCGGGTGAGGTCAGGGCCCTGGGTCCTGAACAGGATATATAAGTGCAGAGGTTAGCATTCTCTCTAGGAGCTCTGTACCACAGCAGGAGTGGCATGTGACTCTGGGCTAGCTGTTGTAATGAGCTCCCTGGCTGAACACTCAGATGTTGATAACTATGAATTGTACCTGGTCTGTAATTCAGTGTGCTGGTTTTTCCCCCTGAACTGGTAAATGATATTTGTATGCTGGATTAAAGTAAGATTGTTAACCCTTTAACATTGGTTTCCTTAGTAAAGCAGATCAAGAGGACCTGGGCTTGCAGTGTTCTGTGAGCTGGTTGTTGTTGGTTTACACCCCCACAGCAACTGCTAGCTGGATTGTTGATACAGATAGATACACAGTAGAGGGGGGAGAGAAGCTGAAGATGGAGAATGCATTGGATAGTCAACATCTTCCACGCAAGATGGCTAGGGCAGGTTCCCCTCTCCTGGGATAGCGTAAAGCAGTCCCTTCTCCTTTCATAGGTAACATTTATATTTAACTAGTATTTATATAGCTAGATTCCTCATTTTTTCCTCACAATAACCCTAGGAGCTATTATTATCCCCACTTTACTGATGAGACAACAGAGGCAAACAGACCTTAAGTAACTTGCCCAGCAGCACCTAGATAGTGAGTGTCTGAAACTAGATTTGAACTTAGGTCTTCCTGATTCCAAGTTAGTTGCTCCATCCACTGAGCCACTTAGCATGGTATCAGCCTCTCCCCTCTCTCTTCTCATTCAAAGACCTTCGAAATTCTTCTGCTGACTCCCATCTTCCCTCATACTTCTTTTTTTTCCTTTTTTTTTTGCAGGGGGAAGGCAGGGCAATTGGGGTTAAATGACTTGCCCAAGGTCACACAGCTAGTACATGTGCCAAGTGTCTGAGGCTGGATTTGAACTCAGGTACTCCTGACTCCAGGGCCAGTGCTCTACTCACTGTGCCACCTAGCTGCCCCCTCATTCTTCTTTTTAGTAGTGCTAGTTGTGAGTTATGTAATTGGAATGGGTTCCCTAAAGGACCCACTCAGCTCTGCCTGCTGATAACCTGCGAGTCTCTTCTTTCCTCTATGTTCCTGCAAGAAATGACCGTCAGATTTCCTTGGTTTTGTGCAACATGTTAAAAAGGCACAGAGGAAGAAAGGCCACACCCTTCTTTACAAAGTCTTGGTGGAATCGAGGATAGTCAGCCTACTTAGTGAATGACTTTATGAGAATATGTGCAAAGAATGCCAATTCACCACACACTTGCAGAGGGCTTGCTGAGTAGGCAAGAGTTTTTCCTTATCTGAGGCAATGGGAACAAAGATTCCAGGGATGTGGCAACACCTCAGGTTATGCTCTTAAATGTCCATAAAAGAAAAAGCTGTGGAGAATGTGGTGTGACAAAACCTTCCAGTTGACCATTAACTAGATACAGCCAAGAACGAACAATGAGGAAACTGAACTGTGGTTTATTCACTCAGAGTGAGTCACCACCAGAAGGTGATGGATGTGTGTCACAATTCAGCAGATGACTATTATACTATTCTCCTAGTCAAGCCTATGAGACACACACATACACACACACACACACACACACACACACGCACAGAGAGAGAGAGAGAGAGAGAGAGAGAGCGAAGAGGAGGTGGGGTGGGGGAAAGAAGAAAGAAAACAAGCATTTTTTAAAAGTGCCTACTATGTTCCAGGCAAAATGCCAAGCACTTTATAAATATCATCTTATTTGATCCTCACAAGAGGTAGGTGCTATTATTATCCTGATTTTACAGTTGAAGAAACTGAGGTAAACAAATGTTAAGTAATTTGCCCATGGTCACACAGGTAGTGAGTGTCTAAGGCTAGGTTTGACTCCAGGCCCAGTACTCTGTCCCTTGTGACACCCAGCTGCCTTATGTAGGAGGTAGGTCAGTCATAGAAGGAGGTCGCATATTACTAGTTTGTCCTTCTTAGCATATCATTCCCTCTACTTCTTAGGGCACCATTATTCCCTAGTCAGGTAAGATAAAGAGAAGGAGCATATTTCTTGGGGCCATCAAGTTCTTTTTTTACAGTCATAAAGCAAGATAATGGAGGAATTCTGCTTATTACAAACTGGCCCTACAGCTTGGGCTGGGGCAACTCATAGCAAAAAAGAGCAAATACAGAACAAAATGGAGGTATTTGTGTCTATTCTCAATAAACCACTCTTAGCACTAAGAAAAAAAGGTCATCTTTTAATAGTGGAGAGCTGGTGGCATGGGTTGCCCCAGTCTATCCACAGGGAAGAAAGGAAACTCCTTGCTGAAGTATGGTAGAGGCAATAGAGTTGGAGATGTTGAGAGAGAACAATATGGCAAATAATTAAGGAATAACATCATACTTTCCCCAAAACTACTGAGGGAGGAAGGAGCCAGTGCATACAGAAAGAAAAACTGCGGGCAGGCAGTGCCTAGAACATAAATTTAAACTTTTCCTGACAGTAATCAGGCATGGTAACATTCAATAGGAATTTTGAAAGAGGTGAGAAGAAAAGGGAAAGGCATCAAATTGTGCTTTGATGTTGATATTTATTTAAATCTTGCTCCAAATGGTATTTTCCCTTAAATTTTATTGGAAGATTCATAATTAGTGCTTAATTTAATGCTTGTATTAATATCTTAGTAAAGAGTTTATTTTAACATGAAATGTTGAGGACCTGCAGGTTGTGCTTTTATCTAATCCACCATGAATGTCCATGAATGAACCCAATTGTCTGACCTGTATTCCATAACCCAAAGCATCACCATTCAGACAGTGGTAAATGTTGGCATTCTCTACATAGAGATTTCAGAAGAAATAACCGACCCTTAGGAATCCCAGGGTAGTGTGACAATTGTTACCTCAACTTGCTGCATGGAGAAGAGTCTGGCTGGGATATATGAACCCTGGCCATTGACCCCCCAATCCTGGTACGTGCTCAGTATGCAGTGAAGTGGCTTGAGCTTGAGAGTTGTGTGAAGAGGGCACATGCTGGATGTGTGCGTGCTCAAGAATTGGAGTAGTCCTTGAATGTCAGTTTTAAGGATTAGCGGTCAATGGGGCCACAGGGGTGGCTGAAAGACCACAAAATCACTCTGAGGTCCATGCATTCACTTGTGGGGAGTGTCATACTGAGGGCCAGGACAGTTACAGCATTCTGGCCATGGGGAACAGCCTGATCTGCAGCAAAGTTCCAGAGCTGGGTCTAGGCCTTTGGCAATCTGACTTAATTCAAAAGTCATGTTAGCATCAAACTGGGCCTTGAGTAGCCTCATCTCCTTCAGGGTTTCAATGGTTTTTTTAATCTCCTCCTTGGGACCATGGCTCAGGAGTTCATAGTTCTCACCAGGGTCCGACTCCAGGTCAAACAACAGTGGTGGCTCGTGGGCAGTCAGTGGGGTGAGGGCTTGGCAGGCCGGGTCAGCAACCATGTCACTGTGTGTAGAACCTAGATCGTGATGAGGGTAGGGAATAGGGGAAGAAATCCTGGAGTGGTGGTGGGGGGATAGAATCATATAGGGTACAGGGGGCAACCAAAGGGGGCCTCCAGGGAGGAATCCAGGGAACTTGGTCAGCTGGGACTGGAAGGGGACAGGGATATGGGAGGGTGGGGGCCCCTGGGAAGGGCAGGGAAGACGGGACAATGAGGGATCCAGGTAATCCACCCCCACCAGTGGCTATGTCCCTGAGGGCAAGAAAACCTTGAGTCTTGAGTTTAGGGGGGTGTCTCAAGTTGTGAGTAGCTAGAATTACCCTGGGTGAAAAAATGTGCCTTGTACTTCCCATGCCGGATAGCAAAGACCCCATGGGTCTCATCAGGGGATGGAGGGTAGAAGTACAGCGTCTTCCGTGGGCTCTGGAGACGCAAGGACATAGAGGTCAAGGGATCTGGGGCTTGCAGACCAGCAAGGAAGATGACCTAGGCTCCCAGCCCTCTTACCTTGCCTGTGCCCAGCAGAATGGGGCTAAGGTCCACCCCATCTAGGGTGACATTGGGCAGCTGGGCTCTCGCCAGAGCAGCCACAGTGGGCAGCAGGTCCAGGATGCTGGCTAGTTCATGGGAGACCCCTGTGTGGAGGAGCCAATCAGTACAGCCTCCAGCAGGGGGCACCTCCCACAGAGCCTGCCAGGTGAGGATGGTAAATGAGATGCCTTTTCTCTCTTCTCTGTTGAGCCTCTTTCCCTTTATCCAGGCCTGGGGTGGGACTGGGGGAGGTTGACATCTGGAGGCCATGGACAATCAGTATCCTTAGAAGAGGAAGCATGAGCCTTGTTGGAGTCAGAGGATCTGGGTTCAATTGCTGGCTTCACCCCTTACTAGCTGTGTGACCTGGGGCCAGTCCCTCCCCAATCTAAGCCTCACGATTCTCATCTGCAAAATGGGGATGTGACTTTTGTGATGCCTCCTTCCTTAGGACTGATGTAAACTTTTAACAGCCTTGCTCAGTCCTCCATGTACATGGAGGAGCCAGAGGAGCCAGGAGAAGGAGCCAGAAAGCAGGGTCTTCTTCCTTTCCCTCCCCTCCCTCCAGCTAAACAACACATAGATCAGGTCTTGACAGATCAGAGGTTGAGAGGGGGAGGGGCAGATTAGGGAGGCTGTGGAATGGTCTACTTCAGGAGGTAATGAGACCCCTGTCACCGGAGGTGTCGAGCAAAGATTGTAGAGAGGTTGAGGATTAGATTAGAATAGATGACCTCCAGGGCCCCCCGTAAGCTGGAGGGGATCGGTGATGGGCAAAACTAGAAGGGTCAACCTCCAACAGAATGGACCCAGGAGATTCTCATGGAGAAGGGGCCGGGCTCTGTTGGGCGCCATTCCACCCTTATTCCCTGGGTGGTTTCTGCCCAAGGGTCAGCCTGGAGAGCTTGCTGGTCAGAGACTGACCTGGCATAATGTGGCCTGGCCAGAAGGCCAGAGCAGGTTCTCGAACACCACCCTCATAGGTTGTCCCCTTTCCACACCGGAGAAGGCCAGAGGAGCCACCCCGGGACATGCGCAGGGTCTCAGGGCTACAGACACAGGGACAAACATGGAGGGGGATGGTGATGTGAGAGCCAGAGAGACACTGTCATGACAATAACAAATGTCTACTTGACCACCTTCCCGGCCCCTGTACCCGTTATCTGCTGTGAAAAGGACCAGAGTTTCTTCAATTAGTCCAAGGCTTTCCACGGTATTCAGCAGTGCTCCCACAGCTGAGTCCAGTTCCATTAAGGCATCCCCAAATGGTCCCCGGCCAGAGCGCCCCACAAAGGCTTGCCCACTGAACTGGGGGTAGTGGGTGTGCTGCAGGCAGAAACAGGGTCACAGCCAGGTTTGCAGGTGAAAGGAACCCCTGCATCTCTGCTTTGTCTCTGGGGCAAGGATTTGGACAACCTCCTCCTTCCCTCCCTCCCCTAGCCCAGCAAAGGTTGGGGGTAAGGAAAGACCAGCCCAATGTCATAGGGCAGGGGCTGGGATCACATGAGGTCACTCACATGGGAGGCATAGTACAGAAAAAAGGGCCGGCCTTGCCTAGCAGCATCTGCCATGAGGTTCTGGGCAAAGGCCACATACTGCTTCTCCAACCCAGGCAGCCAGGGGGGCTGCTCCTTCACGGACAGGTTAGCCATCAGTGGGATGGGGACAATGCCCTGGTCACAGGCTCCAAAGCAGAGGGTGGCTGGTGGGAAGCAGGTCAGGTTCTGGCAAGGGCCCTGTGGTGGCACAGGGCAAAGGAAAGAGGGGGAGAGTGGGTAGAAGTGCCACACAGCCCCAGCTCCTGCCCATTTACTTCTAGCCCTGATCCACTGCCTTCTCAGTCCCCAAACCCCATAGCTCTACCTTGGATTCTTTGTGTACTGCCCTTGGCCTCACTTTGCTGCCTCCCTAGGACCTCCAATCCTCTTGAATTATCCACCTGCCCACTGGCCCCAGCCCTGGACCCCATACCTGATCATGGGAATAGGGGATTCCTAGGAAGCGGTGGAATCCCTGATGTGGGGGCAAGAAGGAGCCATTGGGCCCCACCCCCAGATGCCACTTGCCGGCCATCCCAGTGAGGTAGCCACTCTCAGCCAGGACCTCAGCCATGGTCACCTCATCCAGGGGGAGCCCACCCCGGGAGCCAGGGTATAGGACACCTGGGTAGAGCCCTGAACGTACAGGGTACCGTCCAGTCAGCAGTGCTGCCCTACAAGGGATGAAGAGGCAGAGAGAAGGAGAAATGAGAGGGAATTGGGAGTTCTGGGGGAAGGGGAGCTTGCTGGGAGGGGGGACACAGACATTAGTGGAGGTGGAACTGGATTTGGATGGTGGGGAAGGCATGGTCGAGGACTGGGGAGGTGAGGTTCAAAGGAGAGGGTCCTGGGGTTCATCAGCCTCACCTAGACGGGGTACATAGTGGGACAGGAACATAGAAGTCAGTGAAGCGGAGGCCACTGGCTGCGATTCGGTCGAGGTTGGGTGTGGATGAGCTGGGGTGGCCATAGCTGCCCAGGTCCCCATAGCCCAGGTCATCCGCAAAGATCAGAATGATGTTGGGGGGGCGGGCAATAGCTAGACTGGTGGCTAAGGCCAAGGTCAAGGGCCACAAAATGGCCATTGTGCCTTCTGCCTGCTGACCAGCAGTCCCTGGTCTGAAAGATTTGTCAGGAAAACCTCCACATGAGTCCTGGAGCCTTCTCAAGCCCCATTTGAAATCCTCCTCAAAACTCAGACCTGACCCCATTCCCAGCCCAAAGTTCCAGGGGCCCTGCATGTAATCATTGCTAGAATTTTAGGGTTCAGGACTGGAAAGGATCTTGGGGATTGTCTCATTCAACCCCTTAATCTTACAACTGGGAAACTGAGGCCCAGAGAGCTTAACTTGCCCAGAGTTATACAGGTAACCAAAGTAGCCAAGAGGGGCGGCCCAGGTCCCCTGACCAAGTCTTCGTGGGCAAGAGTTCACACTTGATCTGCCTGACACCGCCACCCCCCCCCCTCCGGCAGAACTGGAAGACTGTAGCCTGGAGCTAGACTTTGGGACCCCGAGAGAAGGAAGAGAGCTGTCCAACAGTGTGTGGGCTGTCTCAGGGAATGGTCAGTTCCCCCAAGTCCAAGTGGGCCGACCGCTAGTTGGGAATGTTGGAGGGGGGATTCTCGGGACTCTGCGGGTTGGAGTAGGAGACCTCTATGTGTCCGACGCCCCAGTAACCCGGGCTGTTCCCCCTCCTCCCGCCTTCCACTGGGGCCCACACTGACCGAGGAGCAGTCCCGTGCCTGCAGTGACCAGTACTAGTCCCAGCGGCTGCGTGGCGCTGTCCGCTGTCCTGCTGCCTGTCTGGCGCAAGGCTGGAGGGGAGCTGGGAGGTGGGGGATAGGGCGGGGACGGGGAGAGTGGGAGGGAGGGAGGGGTCGCCCTGCTGCCTCCACCTCCCTAAAGATACTTCCGCTTCACTCTGTCCCCACCCCTATTCCCACCCCCACCTCCAGCGCGAGCTCCCCGTGACTGAGCCGGGAGCGGAGCATCTTGGGAAGAGGAGGGGCAGCCTGTTGGGGTGGGGGCGAAGGGTCCCGCTGTACCGGGACCCGCAGAAGTTCAGCCTGGGAGGGGGCCAGGCGGGTACCGAGGGAGGAGCCGGGCAGGGCCGAGACGTGGTCACTTCTGCTTCGCGGAAGCGGGGGCCAGACCTCCCTCCCCCACCACCCCCGGGATGTCACGGCGCACTGGACTCCGTCCCACTGTGCCCCACCCCCAGCTCCCCGGGCTTGTGCCCGCCTCTGCCTGGTCCTGGCCTGACTTGGTTTGGCCAGCCTCGGGTCCCTCACCCTGATGCTCATCCCTACCCTGTATTGGGCTGCCCCGGAAGATGCCAGGAAGTGGCGGCTGCGACAGGCCGGAGCTGCGGCCCCGGGGGGCGGGGTGTGCCGAGGGCCATTGGATATCCTACGGAGATTCCCTTCCCGGTCTGCCAGCGGCCTCCTCTAGGAAATGCAGAAGAGCTCTGTACTTTGGGAGGCAGCCCATTCATTCCCCTCGGGAGGCAGCTCTCGTTTGGAGGACGTTTTCCCTGACGGGAGGCCTAAACCTGTATCTGCCACGTACCCCACCGCTCCTGGTTCAGCCCAGCTGGGCCAAGCCAAACGCGGCACGTCCCTCTTCCAGATGACTCCTCTTTCCTGTTGCCCCTGAGCCTTCTCCAGGCTAAATTTTCCTGTGCCCTTCCCCATCTGCTCACTCTCCTGATTGCCCTCTAGAAGACACGCTCCAGTTTGTTGATGTCCTTTTTAAAATGTGCCTACAGCAGAACAGCAGTGTCCTAGAACTCACGAATCTTAGAGACGGGAAAAGCTCGGGAGGTCATGTCCCCCAGTAGCTCCACGCAGGCATTTTCTTGACAGCCTCCCCAGGAAGGTTATTTTAGTCTTCTCCGTGCTCCTGATTGTCATCCAAGTGTCCTGGTCTTGCCCTACTCCAAACCTCTGAGGGCTCGGTCCCCCAAAATGTCCTCCCCACCTCTGCCCAGCACCTTGGAGGACAACATGCCAACCCTTCACTTCTGTTTCTATGATTTAATTCCTGGGGTCCATCTTAGGGGTTTCAGCATGACCTGGTTCTCCCCTGAATGACCTAGCTGGGGACACTCACTGGGCTCTGCTATGGCTATGTGAGCCTTTCTCTTCCCGTAGTG
Organism: Trichosurus vulpecula; assembly: GCF_011100635.1. NCBI lineage: Eukaryota > Metazoa > Chordata > Mammalia > Diprotodontia > Phalangeridae > Trichosurus > Trichosurus vulpecula. The sequence goes on along the minus strand of NC_050577.1, from coordinate 302,841,655 downwards.
GCTGCCCATTCACATCCCTGAATCTACTGAATCCCCAACACTCTCCTTATGGGGCTTCCTGCCCCTGCCCCCTCTGGGGGCAACACGATTCTTGCTGTCCTTCCCAGCATGCATCAGTCCCCTGCTAAGCTCGCCCTTTATCCACCTGGCCTCTGTACCCAAGTCCACAGTTGCTAAGGGCTAGAGAAATGATAGCTATTATTTGTATTGCATACAGATTTTCCCTGTGCTTTGCCTCCTCCCTCTCTTGGCTTTCTCTGAGCCCTAGAATAGAAGGGCTATTGCTTTACTGCAGAAGTTCTCAAACTTATTTGGCATACTGTCCCCTTTTTAAAAAATTACTCAGTTCCCCCCTGGAAATCTTTAATTTTTTTAAAATTTGCATCATTTAAAAAAATAAGAACTATTTTTTAAAAATGATGCATCTTAAATTGAATCATTTATTGAAATTTTGATGACACAATATTTCATCTTGTAACTGTATAGTATCATATTGTAAACAAGTCACTACATGAACATATTCCTGCCCATGCATTCTGGGCTTCCCACCTGCCAACACTTGCTTGTTCAGACTTGTCGTTGGATTTGTCCACTGATCAGTTATAACTCGCATTTTGTGTGTTTGTTTGGAAAATAATGTAATCACTGTGACTTTAACTCTGTTATACAACAGATGGAACATGTATGAATGGCTTTGCAAAATTTTCTTCTCTTTTTTCCTTATGCTTCCACCACCCCTTATTTTTATTCAACACCCCCCAATTGCACCCAAGGCTACCAGCGACCCTCCACTGGGGGTGATATCACCCACTTTGAGAACCTCTACCTGGGTCTCAGGTTCCCTCTCCTGCACTCATGCCTTCTTGCGGTGACACTCACTGGACAGAAGTCCTTCCATTGTGGTGTCAGCCTTAAATAGCTCTAGAAATCAGAGTTGTTGAAACAATAATTATTATTGGTCTCAGAAAATCCTAGGCCTTTCCTACATCTGTCCTCTTCTGGTTTTATAAGCAAAATCTCAACTCAATCCAATCCAACTAATCCTTAAGCACCTACTACGTGCAGGGCACTCTGACCCATTTCCACAGTCAGCTCTGTCTTGGTCAGCTCTGGACAGTCTGGGTCTGCTCTCTGGCCTGTTCCTGTGGTCAGGTCTGTCTTGGTTGGTTAATGGGCCAACTGTGGTCAGGCTTCCTTCTAGTAACTGTATAGCTCCCACACCTTGTTTACTTAGGGTCCTAGCTAAGGTGCTTCCATCATGCAGCCTCTCTGTGGTTTTCCCACATGGCTCTCTTGATGGGCTCAAGAAGACTAAGCCTTCTTTTCCTTCTGAGGCTGGCAGCTCCCCTTGGTCCTCCTCTTGGCCACTCTTTTCCTGTCAGCTGACAAGGTCTGTTCATCTTCCCAGTCCAGACAGCTGCTCCACCCTTCCCCTCTTTTGTTCTCAGGGGAAGTTCTCCTGCTTCTCAGAAATCATCTGGAGAAATGGCCACTCCTGGTGGGCCCTACCCGCTAACCCTCACTCTTCCCCAGGCTCTTGGTGTCCAGGAGGACAATGGCCTCTTGGAATTTTGTTATCACCCATTGAGTCAGAAGGATAATTAAATACCCCAAAGGAGGAGGGTGTCTGTCCCCACAGCTTTCAGTGTACTTCAGCAAGTCTTTGAAAGCCCATCTGGAGAGAGTGTCAGCAAACTTCCAGCATGAACTGCATGCCTCCAAGGGCATTTGGTCAGAACTGACCACTGCTTTCTTGCTCCCCAGCTGAGCATTGAAAACTGAAGGCACTTCCTTACTGGACCCAGTGAGCTCAGGATGATCCAGAATTTGTACCCATGCCTAACTAGTAGGAACTAGGTAAGAGGCAACAGTGAGTTCCCATCATGGTATTCTGATCACTGGTGGCATGAACCGGTTTACACATGAATATTTTTGTATGTGATACCATTCTTCCCTAGGGCACCCCAATTCAGAAACCTAATCTTTTCTTTGACCTCTACTCTCCCTTCACCTCTTGCCAAATCCTGTTAATTCTACCTTTGTAACATTTCTCACATCCCCTCTTTCTCCCACGGTTGCTTTCATTACACACGCACCTGGACTATTGCAATAAGCTTTTAGCAGGTCTTTCTACCTCCCATCTTTCTCTGACTCTAGTCCAACCTTGTCTGATGGATCTTTCTTATGTATAGAAAGGCAGTATTTTTAATCTAGTAGCTGGCCGAAGAGTAGAGAAGATCCAGGTTCAAATCCTGCCTTTGACACATCTGGCTGGATGATCCTCTTCTGGCAATCTCTTAAACTCTTAATCCCCCCAGACAAATCTGAGTATAAATTTCAGAAGAGCTGAAGATCTCCATTGGTAGAAAGAGTCCCTTTAAAACAAAGGGAGCTTCCCATACCCTCAATGAAATCATGGGTCCAGCATTAAAGACTGAAGGAAAGGTTCCATCTAGTTCACAATATTCGTAGTTATGACATCTCCCACTAATCTGCCATCTTTCCCACAAACATGTACAAGATGTCCCCATCCTTAAAACATCCTCACTCCATCTTACCAGGCCCTCAAGCTATCATCCTCTATTTCTCTCTCCTTCATCAGTCAAATTTGAAAAAGTTGCTTCTACCCTTTGCCTTACTTCTCTTTCTTCCCTCCTCAGCTCTTGGCAGCCTGGCTTCAAAAGTCTTCGAGCAATAGAAGCTGCTGTCTCCAAAGTCACCAGTGATCTTTCAGTTATCAAACTGAACAGTCTTTTCTTAATCCTTGCCCCTCATAACCTCTCTGTAGCATTTAACCCCATCAATCACCCACTCCTCTTTCTCGATACTCTCTCCTCTCTGGGTTTTCAAAGGCTGGCTAAGTGGTAAAATGGACAGAATGCTGGGCCTGGAGTCAGGAAGCCCCAAGCTCAAATCTGACCTCAGAAGTTTAGCAGCTGTGTGACCCTAGGCAAATTACTTAACCTCTGCGTGCCTCAGTTTCCTCAACTTTAACTTCCCAGGGTTGTTGGGAAGATCAAATGAAATAGTATTTATAAAGCATATTTAGCACAGTGCCTGCCACACAGTAGGTGCTTAATAAATGCTTATTCCCTCTTCTTCCCTCCTTTTCTTGGTTCTCCTTCTACATGTGTGACCCTTCCTCAGTTTCCTTTTCTGGATCATTGGCCAGGTCATGCTCTCTAATTGCAGGCATAACCCAAGGTTCCATCTTGGACCCTGTTTTCTTCTCTCTCTTTGTTCTCCCACTTGGTGGCTACATCAGCTCTCATGGGCTTAATTCTCATCTCCATGCAAGTGTATATCTGCAGATATCCAGCTAACATAGCCCTAGCCTCTCTCTTGAATCAGCTGCTACCTACTGGGTACTTTGAATCAGATAGTCCTGTAGATACTAAGACTTAACATATCATGTTCAAAACTGAGCCATCTTCTTCCCACCACCCACACTACCTCATCTTCTGAACTCTCCTATTTCTGTTGATGCTACTAACATCTTCCCAGTCACCCAGGTTTACTACCTTGGTGTCAGCCTCAACTCTTCACTCTCCTACTCCCCTTCAATATCCACTCAATTGTTCAATTGTGCCATTTCTGTCTTTACAGCATCTTTCCTGTGTATTCCCTTCTCTCCTGGTTTTGTCTGGATGAGTCATGTTCTAAGTGGAGAGAAGATGAGGGACAGTAGCTTTTGCCTTCTTGCTGATCAACTTCCCCAGGTTGTGGTAATGACTTTTCTTGCCTAAGACCTATCTTCCAGTCCAGGCTGGGGTGGATGTGTCCCTGCCTCAGTGTCTACCCTGCAATGGGCACTCAGCCAGAGCCTACAAATATCTCCTTGATGATCATCACAGCTATTATGGCACAGCCCTTCTGAGTTAATGGCTCCTCTAGAGAGAGGTCTCTGGATACCTCTATCAAGAGTGGTCCACTTCTTTTGACCCATATTTTTTTGGCCCACTCCAGGTGGGTTTCTTTGTGCCAATGGCCAGTCCAATTATGCTCCCTACCCTCTTTGTACCTTTAGGATTTTACAGGAAGGCAGATGTATATGTCCTCAAGGATATGATAGTCTAGTAGGGGATATAAGACACAAACAGTATATACCATTCATTGATAAGGGCATCAGAGAGGTAGAAGACTAAACTCTCTGTGACATCTGAGGGGATCTTCCTGTCCATCTAACCACTGGGCAACCCAGCTGCCTTAGGAGGTATTCAGTTGTATTCTCTTCTTCGCAACAAGCAGGTATTTAAGTACCTTCTGTCTGTTAGGCACAGTGCTGGGCAATGGAGATGCAAAGAGAAAAAGGAAAGTCCCTGCCCTCGAGGAGCTTACATTCTACTTGAGGCAGAGAAATGGAAAACATAGAATGGTTAGAAAGAAGTGTAACATAAGATCATTTAAAGAGAGTGATAACACCGGCAACTGGGGAGGAGGAAATCAGAGACAGCTGAAGGCCAAACGCCAGCTTCATCCTATGACATATGTCCTTGTAGTGAGCCAGTCAGTCAATAAACATTTATTAATGCCTAATACAATTACGAGCTGTGTGACCTTGGGCAAGTCACTTCACCCCTGTTTGCTTCAGCTTCCTCAACTGTGAAATGAGGATAACAACACCTGTCTTGCAGGGTTGTTATGAGGATCAAATGAGATGATATTTGTAAAAATGCTTGGCACAGGGGGCAGCTAGGTGGCGCAATGAGCACAGACCCTGGAGTCAGGAGGACCTGGGTTCAAATCCAGCTGCAGACACTTGACACACTAGCTGTGTGGCCTTGGGCAAGTCATTTAATCCCAACTGCCCTGTCTTCCCCACTCTAAAAAATGCTTAGCACAGGCTATATAAATCCTTCTTCTCTTTCTTTTTCTCTTCATCTCTTTTATTAGGAGCCTGTTACAGGGAGCAAAGAGCATGTCTACTCTTCTTTCTGGCCCTCTGAATCAAGCAGAGGTGGGAGTTGCCACCAGTGGAGAAGGCTGAAAGGTATGGATTATCCTTATGGGAGAAGCACGTTTTTGTTAAAGTGAGTGGAAGAAAGAAATCACTTGGGTGCCCTCAGTGAGTCTGAGTAACTAGACACGGATGGAATTAATCCCCGGTCTCTGATGGGGCCATCAGCTGTAACTGCTGAGCCACTTTCGACATTCTTTGAAATAACATGGAGATTGGGAGAGGTACTGTTGCAACAATGTTGCTAGCAGCTGTTGTAGGGTGTAAGACCCAACAAGATCAGCATCAGGAGCTGCCAGCACAGGTTCTTTTGATCTGCTTTACTAAGGAAAGCAATGTTAAGGGGGTTAGTAATCTCACTTCAATCCAACATATACATATAAACTCACGCAGTTCAGGGGAAAAAGACAGCACCCTGAACTTCGGAGCAAATACAAACACATTACAAACATACATTTATAAACAGATCAAATACAATTCATAGTTACCAAGAAACCAGCAACATCTGAGTTCAGCCAGGAGGCCCTTAGAGCAGCTGCCCAGAGTCCCTCACCTCCAGGAGTGAGAGCCTCCAAGAGAATGCCAACCTCTGTGTTTATATGTCTTGTTCAGGGTCAAAGGGGAGTCACACAGGTAACTCACCCATGTAACCTAAAAGCATCATGGAAATGCGACTTAAACCCACATGGTCTAAAAGTCTCTGATGTCACAAACACGTCACTCAAACCCATGTAAACTAGGCTTTCCCTTGAGGCAAGGAGGTCATCAAGGACTCCTAATTTAATCAGGGAAACAAAGGTCAAACTCTTCAAGGGCACTTGATGGAATCAGTGCTAAAAGCCCATCTTGATTGCCAATGCAACCACAGATATGAAGAAAGGATAAAATGCCCCTATTTTAAAAAATCAAACTTAATAGAATTTGCAAAAATAGGCTAGTTAGCTTGACCTCAATTGTTCTAGAGTGTATTACTAAAAGAAAGGTTGTCTGCATTCCGAAAGGGAAGCAGTCATCAATAATAGCCCTCCTGGCTTCATCAAGGAAGGACCATGAAGCTAAATGAAGATCACATTTGCTGACAGAGTCACTACAGCAGTAGATCGAAGGAATTCTCTAGACCAGGGAATGCTCTTAACCTGGGAACCAGAGACCCCAGAACTTGGATGGGAAAAAAATTACATCTTTATTTCATTATGATTGGTTTCCTTTTGCAGCAAGTAGAATTGCAGTAAATGCATGCTGAGACACAGTTTTCTCCAGAACAAGGTAACATTTTATCAATCATAGTGCATAAACCATTAGTAAAGTGGGTTATGCCTACCCTCTCAGCCAAAAAGCCAGAGACCTGAGCATGATCAATTTATTAGTTAGGCTAGCAATAATCAATAATCGGTAACCTCTCTCAATGACCCCAAGTGAAGGCCAGCAGGGTCTTGTAACCCAAGTGTGTCTTCCTCCTGATTGGCCTGAAAGTACATCATTTGGATCTCCCCTGGCAAAGGCAACACAGTCCTGATTGGTAGATATATTGCTTCCTTGTTGGAAGATGGGAGTAATCCTCAGGTGACAAGATTAGTCTGCGGCTGGAGTGAATGGACCGGCCGTGGGGTGTTATTGTTCAATTGTTTCAGTTGTGTCCGACTCTTTGTGACCCCATCTGGGGTTTTCTTGGCAAAGTTAGTGTATCTGTTTGCCATTTTCTTCTCCAGTTCATTTTACGGATGAGGACAGGAGGCAGACAGAGTTAAGGTCACACCTCTAGTAGGTGTCTGAGACCAGACTCTGACACTTAAGAATGTTAATTGCTTTATAAGACTCAGCTGCCTCTGGTAATCTTGGCTAGAAAAACAAAAACTATCTCAATCAGGTGCCCCCATCCCACCTCTTTGGAGACCAAGTTCTCCCTAGTTTTGATGAGTCAGCCTCTAGAGAGGGCTTAGCCCAAGCTGGTTCTCTGTAGGCAGAAGTGGGGAGTTGGAGGAAAGAGAGTCCCACCTTAGCAGGAGAGTCTGTGTGTGGGGTGGGGTTAGGAGTGATCATATTCCTCAACCATGCATTAATTTGGACTGGAAGAGGTCTTTTTTTGAGCTAGGCTATGAGATGGGTTTTTGACAAAATGAGGAAAAGGATTCATTATCAAATGATACAGCATAATATTTATTTTCCTTGCATCATAATCATCCATATCTTATTTTGTCCTTTTAAAAACATGATTCTGGGAAAGGGTCTACAGGCTTCACCAGACTGAATGCCAGGAGTGTCCCTCATGTAAAAAAAAGATCAGGAAGTCTTGCTGGAGACCCAGTTTCTAGACCAAGACCTAGATTTCAGCAACACTTTTTGACTGTCTTTCATCCTATCCTTGTGGAAAAACCAGTGAGATGTGGGATACACGTTAGTATAGTTAGGTGGCTTTGGAGCTGGTGAGATGCCTGTACCCAATGACTACTTCTTACTGACCAAAGGCAGCTGGGAGAGAAGTTTCTAGTGAATAGATTGCCTCATCCTTGGCTAGTTGCTGTTTGACATTTATAAAAAAATAAGATTTGTTATGAATTTAGCTTTACTACATGGTTATTGAGTTGATTTAACTTATTCTCATATTTATTATGAACTCCACTTTAGTCATCGATAAAACAAAATGAACATGCTTTATAACGATTTACATTTGAATAAGTGAATTTCAGGCCATGAAATGTCCCTAATAACTTCTTATTCACTCTCTGAGTTGCCATCAGAATTCTTTCTTTTTCTATTTACCCTTCTTCATTTTTACTCTTTCATTTTTGATTGGGGGCTGCCTCAGCCTCCCAATAGAGGTAGGCCTGGCCTCAGCCACACACTCATCTGCCATCTCCTCCTCAGCAGCCTCGCTGCCAGGCACAAGCCTCACTCACTAACTGGCCTTTCCAGTTAGTGAAGTGAGTTTTTCCATCATAATTCTCCTACTGTTCCTGGGAAGGATATATCAGTCTATTCTCTCATGGTTCCATTCCCCATTCCTTAACTTTCCAAATGAAGACACTCCTCCCTGGCCACCTTTTCCTAGATATGTTGTCTCCCATTCAAATGGAAGTTCCTGGAAGTCAAGAACCATCTTCACTTTTGCATAGGGGGTGGCTACATTTGTATTTATATTCCCTGCACTCAGTACAATGCTTGGCACATAATGTTGTTGTTTTTGTTGAGTTGTTTTCAGTCATGCCTGACTCTTCCATGACCCCATTTGGGGTTTTCTTGGCAAAGACACTGGAGAGGTTTGCCATTTCTTTCTCCAGCTCCTTTTACAGATGAGGAAACTGAGACAAGCAGGGTTAACTCACCTCCTCAGGGTGATCCAGCTAGGAAGTGTCTGAGGTCAAATCTGAACTCAGGAAAGGGAGTCTTCCTGACTCTAGGCCTGGTATTCTATCCACTGTACCACCTAGCTGTCCATATATTATGTGCCTAATAAACATTCTTCCCTTTATTCATTCATTCATTTTCTGGTGTGCCTGCTGTTCTTCTGATTCTGCTTTTTTCCCTTTGCATAATTCCATAGGGTTTCTACACATTTCTTTATGTTCCTCATTTGTAATTTCCTAATTGCATCAGAATCTAGCAATAGAGTTGTGCCTGGGCCTAAGCCTCTATCCATACCCTTTCTTTCCTTCTCTTTCACAAAGGGTCCAACTCGCTGTGGTCCTGGGTTTCATCTTGGAGGAGCCTAACCATCTAGAAGTCAGTCAAGAACATTTATTAAGTGGTTATTATGTGCCAGAGGAGTCAGACTCTTTTTTCAAACTCTTGGGTTCATTAAACTCACACCCTGTTGCCTTGGGAAAGATTTACTAAAGCTTAGGTTTTACCTCAGGTCTATAGTCTTCCTGAAGGGGAGAGAACTTAATGTACAATGTAAATGAGATAGAAGACAGGTATTTATTTCCCACATACAAAAGAAATCCTTAATACAAAAGGATCTCATAAATGTACATTGTTAGAAAAGCATAAATAAGTTTAAAATAGAAATAATTACTGCTAGTATACTCTGCTGGGAGGTTGAGATTTAAAACCATCAAGATAAAAATCCTTTGCCAGGACCCCTGGTTCTATACCATCTTTCTTATGGTAGATGTCTGCTGAAAGAAACTGCCCAGGGACTGGATTCATCTTCCAGACAGCAGCCATCTTTTCTTCCTGAAGTGTAGCCATACTAACCAAGAGCTCTAGATTTCTGGATCACTCAAACTTACCAGGTGGACTCCAAGCTTGGACAAGTCAATCTCAAGATTAATGTTTGGTCACTTAGTATCAGGCAAAGAAACACAAAGCAGAAAACAGAGACCCAGGCTCCAGCTCCCCAAGCTAAGCCTCCTTGATGTAGCTGCTATCCAGGCAGTTGACATGAAGCTAGGGTTGAGAGGGGCCACCTTTCCTGATCATTTATGAGAAGTCCTAGATATATGATGCCAGAGTCACACTCAGCTGGCCTAAAAAACCAAAGAGCTCATCCTCCTCCAAGAGCTCATGTGCTAAGGTAGCTGAACATCTCTCTGCATGCCCTGTTACAATAATATTCCATGACATAATGTGCCAGAAATTATTTAATCACTTCCCAATTGTTGGACTTTTAAGTTACTTCCAGTTTTGTTTTTTAGTGATCCCACATAATGCTGCTATAAATATCTTTGGACAGAGTATTCCATATGTGTTATCAACAATGCAATCATTAGGTCAAAGGGTGGGATTTATTTTTATAACATTTGCAGAGAATTGCTAGATTACTTTCTAAAAAGGTTCCAATGCCTTCCATTTTCACCAGTAACATATTTTTCCATAGCCCTGTCGATATTGTTTCATTGATTTTAATTAGTTTTTGCCAATTTGATGGGTACAAAGTGCTACCTCAAAGAAATTTTAGTTATAAATGACTTGAATGAAAGCTTTGATAAACTTTTCAATGCCATGTTAACTGTAACAGAATGTGAGTGGTATATTTATATCTACATCAATATCTGTGCCTATATCAATATCTCTATGTATTTTTTTGTTTCCTAATAAATTCTTTTGTGGTTTAAATTTAATCTGCTTGCTAGTGTTTTGGGACATTCAACTAACACTCTACACACACCTATGCTGTTAGCATCAATACCAGAATCCTAAATGAGAGGTAATTATCTGAGAAACCAACCTTCTAGTGATGAGCTTTTCTACTTTTAGCTAGGTTGGCCATCAAATAGCAGATACAGTGTGTGGCTGCAACTGTGTTCAGAGTCTTTGCAGCTTGAGAGGAGCTGCCAGATCTAGAGCTCTGCTGATACAGCCCATAAGATTCCAAGGTTTTTTTATTGTTATTATTTTAAGCTAATTTAATTACCTTACAGAGTTGTTGCAAGGAAAACGCTTTGTAAACCTTAAAAGGTTTTAAGGTTTACTATAGGAATAGTAGCCATTGTTATAATTACACTTGTTACATTGTACCTCCATTCGACCTTGGTCATGGGTTGAGTGTTGCTTTCTTTATGTCCGCAGAAAGGCTGTATGTCACTCTATTTAAGAATCCAACTAGGGAGTACAGTATCTGAATGGGCCACTAGTTAAAGCTATAATTGATCCACCAGCTCAGCATTGTTGCTTCTCTTTGGCAAAATGATGATAGGATCACAGATTGAGAGCTGGCAAGGTCATTAGAGGCCATTGAGTTCAAGTCTCAGAGAGATTAGGTGACTTGATCAAAGTCACACAGTTCATAAGTGGCAAAGCCAGGATTTGAACCTAGATCTTCAGCCTCCAGGTCCATCCAGAATACTTTTCATGGCACTGCAATGGCTCTCTCAGGAACAGTCTTCCCAAGAGGCTGTAGTATATCTGCTGGACACCGGGAGAAGAGCTTGAAAACACTTAGGCTGCTTCTCTGCTTCTTGCCCCCCTTTTCTCCCTGCTCTTTCCCTGTGCCAGCACTAAATAGTTTGGATTAACCCTGGCCAGCCAGTTGGAAATGAATCTAGGAGATGAAATGGAATATTTCCTAAAACATCAGAGATATCCAAAGCAGTCAATCACTCAACAAGTTATTAAACACCTGCTATAAGCCAATCCCTGTGCTAGGTGCACAAAGAATAAATCTCTAATCACAATAAACAGATTATGGATATGTTTTGTTTTTATTTCACCAAAATTGCTCCTGGTATTTCTTGTCCTCTCCCAGAGAGCTGTCCCATATAACCTAACCTAACCTAACATTTTGAAAAGAAAAAGAGGAGAAAGAGTAAAAAAAAACACATTAAAAACTGATCAATATATTTAAAAATGTTCCTCATTCATGGACTGCTAATCTCTGCAAAGGAGTGGGGTGGGAGTGTCTTCTCATATTTCTTCTTTGGGGCCATGAGTTTATATTTTAATGCGGATACAATATGCACACATAAAAACATCTACAGTATATGTTAATAAATCTCCACAAGGTAGTTAAACAGAAGGGCATTAGGGAGAAAGGGAACTAAGAACTGTAGGGATCCGAAAAGGCTTCATGCCTGAACTGGATCTTTACAAAAGGGATGTGGAGGTAAGCAGGGAGTGAGTTCTAGGCACAAGAGATGGCCAGTCCATCCCACTTTGATGGGAGATGAATAAGGAACAGAAAAAAGGACAGTTTGACAAGCTGGTTGAGTGCAAAGGGAGAGTATTGTCCAATGGGGTTGGGAAGACAGGTTGGGTTCAGGTTACATGGGACTATAAAAGCTGAACAGAGGACTTTCTATTTTATCCTGGAAGCAATTGGAAGCCACCAGAGTTGGTTAAGTGGAGGAGTCAAATGTTAGATCATTGCTTAAGGAAGATGACTCTGGCAGTCATGCAAAGGCTGGACTAAAATGAGGAATGACCGGTTAGGAGGTGTTCAATAATCTAGTTGAGAGGTGAGGAAGCCTGAACTATAAGGTGGTAACTGTGTGAAGAAAGAGAAGGGGCCAGATGCCAGGGATGTCATGGAGGCAGAAATAGCAAGATTGCTAACGATGAGTGTGGTGAAGAAGAGCGAGGAGTCCAGAAGAAAACTGAAAGTATGAATAGAAAGATGCTGGAAGGATGTGGTGCCTTTAACAGGAATAGGAAAGTTTGGAAGAGGAGACTTTATGGAGAAAGAAAATGAGTTGGATTTTAGACATATTGACTTTAAGATGTCTCTGAGATCCACAATCTGAAATGTCATATCGTACTGAAGCTCAGTGGAGACACTGGGGTTGGATATGTAGATCTGGGATTCATTTGCATAGAGATGATTATTAAGCCCATGGGGTGGGGAGACAGAGAGAGAGAGAGAGAGAGAGACAGAGAGAGAGACAGAGACAGAGAGACAGAGACAGAGAGAGACAGAGACAGAGAGAGACAGAGACACAGAGACAGAGACAGAGACACAGAGACAGAGAGAGAGAAGAGAGAGAAGAGAGAGACAGAGAGAGACAGAGAGGGAGACAGAGAGAAACAAAGATAGAGATAAAGACACACACACAAAGACAGAAGGACAGAGACAGAGAGATAAGGACACACATAGAGTGTATAAAGACACAGACATAGAGACAAAAACTTTATGTGTTTGTGTGTGTGTGTGTGTGTGTGTGTGTGTGTGTGTGTGTGAGAGAGAGAGAGAGAGAGAGAGAGAGAGAGAGAGAGAGAGAGAGAGAATAGAGGAGGGAGAAAAGGGAGCCTTGGAAAGAGCCTTGTGGAATATCCACAGTTGGGGGCACAGTATGTTTGATGACCCAGACCCAGATGATGAGAGTTAGTTAGACAGGTAAATAAACCAGGAGAAAAACCAGTGTCATAAAAACCCAGGAAGAGGGAGTAGCCAAAATACAACAGATAGATTGAGAAAGATGAGGCCTGAGAATAGACCATCAGATTTAGCAATTAAGAGAATGGTGGTATTTTTGGAGAGAACAATTTCAGTTGAGTGTGAGCTTGGAAGCCAGACTGCAAAGGGCTGAGGAGTGAGTGAGAGGAGAGAAAGTGGAGGCAGTTAGTGTAGACAACTTTTTTCTTTTCTTTTCTTCTCCTTTTAAAATGTTTTTCTTTTATTTTTCTCAATTACATGTAAAAACGATTTTAATATTAGTTTTAAAAAAATTTGAGTTCCAACTTTCCTCCCTCTCCCCGCCTTGAGAAGCGAAGCACTTTGATATAGATTATGCATGTGAAGTCACGTAAAACATATTTTCATATTAACCATGTTACAACAGAAAGAGAGTTTTTAAAAAGTCTGCTTCCATCTGCATCCAGACTCCATCAGTTCTCTCTCTGGAGGTTGATAGCATTTTTCATCATGGGTCCTTCAAAATTGCCCTGGCTCATTGTATTGCTGAGAATGGCTAAGTCATCCACAATTCATCATTACACAATGCTGCCATTACTGTGTATAATGTTCTCCTGGTTCTCCTCATTTCACTTTGCATCAGTTCATATAATAGACAACTTTTTTCAAGAGTTTGGCTGTGAAGTGAAGAGAGATATAGACCGATAGTTTGAGAGGATGGTAGGGTCTAGTGAAGGGTTTTTTTTTAAAGTATAGATAAGGATATAGACAAATTTGATGTAGTAGGGAGGGAACCAGGTGATAGATACTGCAAATTTGAGAGAGAAGGAGAATAACAGGATATAGTCTGCTAGAGAAGACAGGACAGGATGGGATCAAGTACACACATGCACTTGCAGCTAGGTGTCTCAGTGGATAGAATGCTGGGCTTGGAGTGAGGAAGACCTGAGTTCAAATCTAGCCTTAGATACATCCTAGCTGTGTGACCTTGGGCAAACCACTTAACCTCAGTTTCCTCAACTATAAAACAGGGATACTAACAGCACCCACCTCTCAGGTTGTTCTGATGATCAAATGAGGTCATATTTATAGCACCTAGAGGAGATATACTGAAGGCAGTCCATAGTAGATGTTAACTAAATAGGAGCTATCATTATTATTATTGCATGTAGAGGGGCTGGCCTTTGAAAGGAGAAAGTTTTGTCAGAGACTGGGGGAAAGGAGGAAAGTGTCAAGGGCTTTTGAGATGACAATAGGTGAACATGGAACTCATGTTTGAATAGCTGCAATGTCCTCAGCTGAGAGAGAGGAGGAGGGGAAGATGCATTAGATTTGAGGGGGAAAGGGAAATTTTAGAATTGCTTCTGTGCGAAGTGAGATAGGGAATCAATTAAAAAGGAATAAAAGGACTACCTTGCTGCAGCAAAGGCCCCTCTAAGGTTCGTTAACAGGAATCTGTAAAGTACCCAGTCAGTATTGTTCAGAGATTTCCTCCAGCCTTGTTCAGTGGCTAAGTTGGTAAGTTGGAGCAGAGGAGGTAGATGGAGGCAGAGTGATCCAAGGCTGAGGTTTGAAAAGCAAAGAGCAGAGACAGGACAGGGGGGAGAGATTCAAGAGCAGAGGATGCTGTAGAGTTGAAATGGTCAGCTTTTGGATTGAGATTGGAGAGGGATAATGAAGTGAGAAGTCCTGACATGGAAGGAAGCTCTTGAGGAGAGCTAAGAACTTAGGTCTGAGAAGAGTGAATCATTAGGAATGGTGGAATGAAAGCAACAATGGTTAGATGGAGGAATGGCAGAGTTTCTAAGGAGGGAAGTAGAACGTTTGTGGGTAAGGATCAAATCTAATATGAAATCAGCCTATGTGTGGCTGAAAAAAGGGAAGAAAAGAAAGAAAAGAGAGTCACTGAAAAGAACAGAAGGAAGGCCAGAGCCACAGACAAAGCAGGACAGCTTTGAAAGTGACACGTGGAATTGATTAACTGAAATGGAAAAGCGAGCTCTGCATAAGATTCAGTTTCATTAGAAGCCTCTTTTTTTGTTCTACTATGTCTTTGAAAATGTTTTATTTATTCTAAACAGAAAATGTCTGTTTAAATTCATAATTTAAAAATTAGAAAAATTGAAGTGAACTCACTAACGGGGGTACCCTGTAAACCTCTCCAGGCAACACTCTGGGATGGCATTAATTGTTAGGAAGTTTTTCCTTACGTGAAACCTAAATCTCCCTCCCTGAAACTTCCACCATCCCTCCTAGTTCTTCCTCCTGGGGCCAGGCAGGCCCTCTTCCATGGAATGCCCCTTCAAACACTTGAAAAGAATTATGTCCACTCTTCCCCTCAATCAAGTCTTCCCCTTTTAGACTAAACATCACTGTTCCTTCAACTGATCCTTGATTGCCCTGGTTAGCTCCCTCTGCCTGCTCACCAACTTATCGATGTCTCCTCCAAAATGTGGCCCCTTGACCTGAACACAGGGATCCAGATCCCTAGGGTGGAGAAAAGTGGAAATATGTCCTTCCTAACCTTGGACACTCGACCTAGCTTAATGCAGTCTAAGATGGTGGTGGCTTTCTTCTCTTCTACAGCCCTATGGGGACTCCTCTTGAGCTTGCTGTGGCAATTCTTATTAAGCTTTAATCACTGAATGAGTGTTGCCTCAGTCAAACTGAAACCAGTCAAAGATTTTAGCTTGAAAAGGCCAAGGTCTCCAACTGCATCTGGGGCCATCTCCCCTTGTCCTGATCTATATCTGGCCATTGGACCCAGATGGCTCCAGAGGAGGAAGTGGAACTGGTGACTTTGCATAGCCTTTCCTCACTTAAATCCAATTCACTTACATGCCGTAGCATGGTCCTCTGAGAATGAAGGACAAACAGCTGTCCACTCAAACCTCTGGCTCTCCCCAGATGAGCTGCTGTTTAGCCACATCTCTCCTCTCTTGTACGGATCAAGTTGGTTTTTTGAACCCCTGTGGCCGTCTTTACGTTTCTCCCTATTAGACTTAAGATGATTAGATTCAGCCCAATGTTCTAACTTGTCCAATTCTTTTTGGATCTCAACTCTCCCACCCAACATGTTAGCTATGGCTCTCAGCTTTATGTCATCTGCAAATCTGGTAAGCATGCTATCTGTGCCTTTATCCAATCCATTGATAAAAATGTTGGACCACCCTAGAGTCATCAGCAACAACTGATGGCTGAATCTCCTTCTAAGCTTACCTCAAACAATTATGAACAATTCTTTGGGGCTAGCCCTTTAACTGGTTCCCAATCCACTTAATGGTATAATCAGCTAGCCCACACCTCTATGGGCCTCCCCAGGAAGAACATAAAAAGCTTTGCTGAACGTGTTGCTAAAATCTATGGTGTTCTCCTGATCTCCCGGCCTGGTAATCCTGTTAAAGAAGGCTGAGGTCAGCCTGGCCTGACCTGTTCTTGATAAAGCCATGCTGGCTCTGATTACTGCCTGCTTTTCTCAATATTCACATCTCTTTTAAAATGTTATAGAATAATATGCTGCAGAATTTTGCCAGGAATTGAATGAAAGCTCCTTGGCCAATAGTTTACACACTATCTGCTCTTTCCCTTTTTTTTTTTTTAAGAAAACATCACTCTTCTCTAGTCCTACGGCATCTCTCTCATTCTCCATGGTCCTTCAAAGAGCATGAAGAATGTGTTGAGGAACAGAGCTCTTTGCAGGGCTAGCAGATTCTTTGGCCTTAGATGGCAGAAGCAAAAGCAATGGTAGATACTAGAGAAGCAGATTACAGAGCCTTGAGGTTCAGGTTAGGATTACATCCAGAAGACCCTTTGAGGCCCTACCAATTCTGAGATTCTAACTACCATCAGTTAGTCACTCATCCATCCATCCATCCATCCATTTAGCCCTACACTAATTTATCCACAAATCTGTTTTGTAGTCCATCTTTCTATCCATCCATCCATCCATCCATCTGTTCATCCATCCATCCTTCCATTTTTCACCTAGTTAGGTTAGTGAGGGAAAATTCCTGATTGAGGACAGGGGAAGTAGAGTTGGGTGTTGCCTGGAATGGGGGTGGTGCCGAGAGTAACTGGCCTGAGAGGGGTGGGCAGGAAGGGCAATTTCCTTTCTCTCCAGAGCTAGGCTACAGGAAATTCAATCCTGGTCTTTCCTAAGGTGTTTCCTGCCGATAAGGCAGTGCAACCTTCCTCCATCCTGACCCCACCTCTATCCCTCACCAGCTCATATCTTCTCCTCTCTGGTCACATATCCTGCTTTCCCTCCCCCTCTCCAGGACTGTCCACCCCCCATTCAGTCTAGCCCAGCCCAATAGTCACTGGCCTTGAAAGGGACTGGTCATCCCAAAGCAGGAGTGGTGGTGGTGGGGGGGAGTCTTCCTGCCCCATGGGGAGGAAAGATTTCAGGTTCCTGGGCAGCCTGAGGGACAGACACAGTTTCCTTCATACACCCTGACTTTAAGGAGGAGGCAGGAGTCACAGAGAACAGAAGGGTCAGTGGGGACCCAGGCTGTCCAAAGGCATGTGTGTAGGGGGTGGTGGAGAATGGGGGTAGTGGGAATGATCTGGGGAGAGGCCAGTGGCCTTTGGATCTGTGGGAAAAGGGTCAGAGGGATAAAGGTCTGCTCTTTCTGGGTAGTAGGGACTCATTTTGGGGAGAGGATGTTTTCTTTGGGTAAAGAGGGGCTGATCTCTGTGCTGGTGGTTTCAGGGGATATTCTCTTTGGGGGAGTATCAGGATTTATCTAGGTCAGAGTGACCTTTTGCAAGACTCAAAGACCTTTGCCTGTACCCCCTTTGGGGGTGGGGTGGGGATTAGCCTGATTTCTCTTGGGGAGGAGGAAGCTCTGTTCTCTTAGGATGTTAGGGACTGATGGGGGGGGGAGGGTCTTATCTCTCTGGGTGTGAGGAGCTGATTTCTGGAGGAAAGGTGGGGGTGGACAGGGCATTTTTTCTCAGTAACTAAAGGGCAATTTCCCTGGAAGGGGCTGCGAATGATTGAGGGTCAGAAGTTTATTTCTTTTGGGGTGAGGTGGGGTAAGGGGCTGCTGGGAAGGGCAGAGGATGTCCTCTTTGGAAGCCAGGGAAGCCTCTCCGGAGGCTGTTAGGTATTATTCTCTGGATGGTCAGAGACTATTCTCAGGTGGGGTGGGAGGGGTGGCTCCAGAGTTGTACTCTATGTGGAGGGGTCAGAGCATGGTTTTTCTAGGATGAGGAAGCACTGTTTTATCTCTGGAGAAGGAGTAATTTCTCTGTGCAGTAATCATTGGCTATTCTCTCGGTTTGAGATGGTCAGGGGCTGACGAGGTATGGAGGGAGGAGAATTAGGGGCTGTTTTGCCTGGTAGGCAACGGGCCTGATCTTCGGAACCAGTGGTTCAGTGACTGTTGCCTTGCGGGGATCAGTAGGTGGTTAGGGATTTCCTCAGGAGGGGCCAAGGACTGATGGAGAGGGGGGAGATGGAGACTATTCTAAGCCTTAGAATTCGCTTAGAATCTAAGGGAATCGGGTGTCTTTCCTTGGGAGGGGGTGCTGAGCTGATCCCTCCGGGGATAGGGAGGAGGGTTGTGGTCTCTTTTATCTGGGGCAGCAAGGATTGCGGGGTGGGAAGAGGAAAGCAAGAATGGGGAGGAACCCTCTAGGAATAGTGATCTATGGCCACTCCGCAGGGTCCGAGGCTATTTCCTCCGGAGGAGAAAGGGACAGCTCAGGTTCTGAGCTGTTCTGAGGTGGATCAGGGGCTGTTCTCTAGGGCGGGGGCGGGGGTGGGGCGTCTGAGAGAGTTTCTAGTCTTCGCTCCTGGTCTCCCGCCCCCATTCCACCCACTCGCCCCTCCCCCCACGTTGCTATGACAACGTGTAAAACTAAAAATCACTCCCGGGTGGCAGGAGGCTCTGAGCGCCCCCTCCTCTCCGCTCCCCCCTCCCCACGCAGCAACGCCCCCACCCAGTCGTTACTATGGTGACGGGGGGGCAGGTGTCAGTCCTGGACTGGGGGGGGGGAGGGAAGGGGGTGGGGGGCAAAGAACAAACTCCCTGAACTAGGCTTCCTCCCAGGGAAGGGGGGGGGGAAGGCACATAAGGAGTTAAACCTCTGGGAAAACTTCACCCTTTTTGGATGGAAATCGGCCCCCCCCTTTAACCCTTGCCTGGCCTTGGGGATCGAGGGGCCCCGAGCAGGCGGGGAGGGGCCTCTATTTCCCCCCTCCCCGGGCCTTCCAAGAGGAATGGGGGGAGGGGGGAACCGGCGCCCCCTCCCCAATTAACTCCTGTTTTTTCTCTTCTCCCCCTCCTATTGTCTCCCCCTTTTCCCCGTATCTTCACAGGCCTCTCTGCCCCGCGCCCCCAAGACCCCCAACCCGGCCCCTACCCTCTGCAGGCCCTAGGCGCTTCAGGGTAACTGAGGCGAAGAGCCCCCGCCCGGCTCTAAGATCTGGCCACCGGACCCTCAGATCCTAAGTCCCCAACCCCTTCCCCTTTTCCTGTATCCCCAGAGCTCAGTCCTCTCAGGCCTTCCAAGCCCCTCCAGGCCCCCAGAGTCTCTCTTTGGACCCCATCACCACCTTCGACCCTACTCTATCACCTCAGAGCTCCCCACTCGGGGTCCACCATACGCCCCCACTCCATCTTCCCGGTGGCGTTCTCGTAGGGCCCTAGTCCCCCCAGTCTGTCTCCCCCTCCCCTTGAGACCCCCCAGGTCCCCTCCAGGACCTAGGTTTCAGCCCCCCTCCCCCCGGGCCCCAGCTCACCGCCCCCGCCCCCCGGGAACGAAGGCACTGGAGCCGGAGCCGGAGCCCGAGCCGGAGCCGGAGCCGGAGCCCGAGCCCATGCCGCTGAGTCGCTCGGCCAACGCCGCCCCCGCCGCCCCCTCCCCCTCCCCCTCCCCCGCCGAGCCCCTGGCGCTGCCCGTCCCGGTCTCGGGCCCCGGCCCGGCCTCCCCCTCCCCATCTCCTTCCCCCTCCCCCTCCCCGGGCCCCGGCCCGGCCCCCTCCCCCCTCCCTCGCAGCGCGGCCCCGGCGGCGGCGGCGGCGGCGGCGGCTGCGGGGGGGCCTGGGGGGGCGGGGCGGAGCGGGGAGTCCCCGCACGACTCGCTCCGGGCCCCGGGAGCGGCCAGCCCCGGCCCGGGCCCCGGCCCCGGCCCCGGCTCCGGCCCCGGCCCCGGTATGGATGGCCCCGGGGCTAACGCTGTGGTCGTCCGCATCGGCATCCCGGACCTGCAGCAGACGGTGAGTGAGCCTGGCCCACCCGCCCGCCCTGACACGGGGACCCCCCCAACTCCACCCCACCCCCATCCCCACCCTCAGATGGCTGCACTGGCCCCCAGACCTCTTTCCTTTACAGCCCTGTGCATCCCCTCCTCCCAGCAACCGACCCCCTTTTCCTCTCAGCCCTGGTTGTTTCTCTCTCTCTTCCCCCCCCCCCCCGCCCCAGCTCCGAAACCTCCTCCCAGCCGCAGGATCTCCACCCCCCAATCCCTGGACCTCCTCTCAGCCCCGGGACACCCTCCCTCTAGCCCCCGGACCTCCTCTCATCCCCGGGACCGCCTTTCCCTAGCCCCGGGACTCTTCTCCTTCTACCTTAGGACCCCCTCTCCTCAGTCCCTTGACCTCCTCCCAGACCTGGGACAATCCCTCATACTCCTGTCCCTAGAATCACTGTATCTCCTCCCTTCCCTCCCCTACCCCTCGGATCCCTGGGACTCTCTTCCCCGTCCCCTCCCCCAATTCATGCCCCGTAATACTGAGACCACTGGCCCTTATTTCCAGACCTCCGCCCATTTCCTAGACCACCTCAGCTCTTCTTTTCCCTCCTCAAGGATCCCCCAATATCCCTGATCAGACTCCCTTTCAGTCCTGGGGTCCCTCCTCACACCTGGACCAACTGCAGCCCGAGCATCCCTCTGGAGCCTTTCCCTCCTCCCACTGGACTCCTGCCCAAGCTCGTCCCTGAAACCTCCACCTGGAGCCTCTTCTCACCGAGTCTTCCTTTTTGCCCTGGAACCCCCCCCACCCCGCCCCCCATCCCCTCCGAAGTCCGGGATTCCTCGCCCTGCCCCCATTCTAGATCTTCTCCCCCCCCCGCAGGAGGAGCGGTCCTAAGCCCCGCCCCCCGGGGGGGTCCTCCCCCGGGCCAGTTCATCAGTGGCCAGCAGAGGGCGTGACTAAAATGGGCGCTCGAACCTCACTAGGGGTAGGGGGCACGCTCTGGCACTTCTGAGTCACTCCTTCCCTCCCGTCCTCAGAAATGTCTGCGGCTGAACCCCGACGCACCCGTGTGGGTGTCCAAGCAGCGGGTGCTCTGCGCCCTCAACCACAGTCTGCAGGATGTGCTCAACTATGGCCTCTTCCAGCCCCCCTCCCAGGGCCGGGCAGGCAAGTTCCTGGACGAGGAACGTCTGCTGCGGGACTACCCGCCCAACATGGACACGCCCCTGCCCTACCTGGAGGTGGGGCTCGGGGCGGGGGCGGGGCTCAGGGAGGAGCCAGGGATCCTGGGCATGAGAGATTGACAGGTGTTGGAGACTGGGGGGTGTGAGGGGTACAGTATAGAGGTGGATGTGTAGTTGGTGTGTGTGTGTGTGCGCATAGAGATGTATGTAGGTATTGTGGTGTGTGTGTGTGTGCACAGAGATGTATGTAGGAACTGTGGGGTGTGTGTATGTGTGTGTGAACAGAGATGTAAGTAGGTACTGTGGAGTGTATGGATGGATGTATATGGATGTGTGTGTGTATGTGTGTGTGTGTGCAGAGAGATGTATATAGGCACTGTGGGGGGGTATGTGTGCAGTGGGTGGGTGTGCCCAATGAGAGATGTGTGTTTGATGGGAGGGTGTGTCCAGTGAGGTGAGTATGTGTCCAGCGTGTAGGGGGAGTTGTCCAGTAGGGGGCTGTATACACAGAGAGAGCTTTGTGTATCTGGTGTGTGTGGAGGGGCTGATATGCACAGGGAAGGGTATGTGTGTGAGTGCGAGCACACAGGGAGGGTATGTGTATACATGGTGGGAATCTGCTCCCAGAGAGGGCTGCCTGGGTGCCCAGTGAAGGCCCTAGCAGGGAGCAAAGCCATCTTCTGTTCTCTGGAGGGTGGGGATGGGCACAGTGGGGCCCATGACTGGGCTGAAACTCTGCCCCTTCCTCTTTCTTCCCCTCTCCCCGGGCAGTTCCGCTACAAACGCAGGGTTTACACCCAGAGCCTGCTGGACGATAAGCAGTTTGCAAAGTTACATACCAAGGTGATGTTGCCGAGGATCAGGAGACTTGAGTTGAGGGATGTGAGAGAGGGGCCCCCTCTAGAGTTCATTCTATCCAATCTCCTGGCTCTAGGCAGGCGTTCCCTCCCCTAACCCAGACAAGGGGCCCATGGTTTAAAAAAAACTCTCAAGAATATGGCCTTCCCCAGTACCTTCCCCTCCAGTTTAGCTTCAATCTCTTCCCACTGGGGTAAGAGATTAGGCCATTGGGGTTAGAAGGCATGGCTCCAGTGTTGGGCGGGGGAAGAGAGTCAGATGAGGTGATGGGCTCTGTATGCCAGGGTTTGGGACACCGGGAGTGGGTTAGAATCCCAGAGCTTGAGGAATAGCACTGAGGTCATGGGGTCAGCTGACAAGCCAGGGCTGACACTCTTTGGTATCGTAGGCAAACCTGAAGAAGTTCATGGAGTATGTCCAGCTTCACAGCACAGACAAGGTGGCCCGGCTTCTGGACAAGGGGCTGGACCCCAACTTCCATGATCCTGACACAGGAGGTGAGCAGCCAGGGCAGGGGAAGGCAGTGGCCTAATGCTGACCTAATATTCCCTTCACTGAGGATCAGACTATGGGGCCAGACCTCATTCTGTCTTGTGATGCACTGTGATTCCCAGAGTGCCCCTTGACCCTGGCTGCCCAGATGGATAATGCCACCGATTTACTAAAGGTCCTGAGGAATGGGGGGGCCCATCTGGACTTCCGCACTCGGGAAGGGCTCACAGCCTTGCACATCGCCACGCGCTGCCGGAACCCCAGTGCCCTGACGGTCAGTGTGTGAAAGGTTGCTGGGGAGGAGGCAGGGGAGAGAGAGAGGGAGCCCAAGGCTTTGGTGATCCTGGCCCTGGACTCCCCATAGACCCTGCTGGACCTTGGGGCATCCCCAGACTACAAGGACAGCCGTGGCCTGACCCCCCTATACCATAGCGCCCTTGGGGGTGGTGACCCCCTCTGCTGTGAGCTCCTGCTCCATGACCATGCACAGATTGGGACAGCTGATGAGAATGGATGGCAAGAGATCCACCAGGTGAGGGGTCAGGGATGCTGCTGCAGGAGGTGGTGCTGGGGAAAGTGGCAAGACCTTGGTGGAGAAATGGGAGTGGGGGGAATGGAGGGGAATGAGGATGCTCCTTCAGCCTCTTCTCTGTCCCTCTCCCCTTCAGGCCTGTCGCTTTGGGCATGTCCAACACCTAGAACACTTGCTGTTCTATGGAGCTGACATGAGGGCCCAGAATGCATCAGGAAACACAGCCCTGCATATCTGTGCCCTGTACAATCAGGTGGTACCAGTGTGTGATGTGTGTGTGTGTGTGTGTGAGAAACATATGCGTGTGAGACCTGTGTCTGTGTGACCTCTGTGTGTGAGACCTGTGTTTAACATGTGTGAGATCTGTGTGTGCGTGACAACTGTGTATGTGTATGAGACCTCTGTGTGTGTGAGGCCTCTGTGCATGTGTGAGACCAGAGTGTGACCTGTGTGTGTGTGAGGCCTATGTGTGTAAGACCTGTGTGTGTGTGTGTGTGTCCCATACAAAAGAGTAAGACTCATCAGCATGTATCTATGGGTATTTGCCCTGGAAAACCAAATGTGCCCCGTGTCTATCTGCCCCACACAACACAAAGTGTGAAGAATGAGTGTGTGAGTGTCTGTACAACCAGATGTGGCCCAAATGTGTGAGAAATGTATGTTGTCTGTACACATGCATATGGACACAGGCAGGGCTATGTATAAAGTGTTAGACTTGGAGTCAGGAAAACTCACCTCAGGAACCTATTATCTGTGGGACCTTGGCCAAGTCACTTAACGTCTGTCTTCCTCAGTTTCTTCATCCGCAATATATTATGTATTAATGTATAATAATACATCTACCTCCCAGGGGTGATGTGAGGATTGAATGAGATAATGCGTGTGAATAGTTTTGCATAAACTGACCCGTGTGTGTGTGTGTGTGTGTGTGTATTTGTATGCCAGTTCTCTGCCTCTACTTGCTGTGACCAGTACTGCTTTTGAGTCTGACTTTGGGGTTCTCTTCCCCTCCCCTCATCCCCCCAACCAGGAGAGCTGCGCCCGGGTTCTCCTCTTCCGGGGAGCCAATAAGGATGTTCGGAATTACAATAGCCAGACAGCTTTTCAGGTATGGGGCATGGCAGGAGCTGTGGGTGCTTGGCGGTTAAGGTAATGGGGAGGTTGTCTCAGGGGCACATTTAGGATGAGGATCAGGGAACTGGGGTGAGTGGGGGGGGCAGCTGACAGAAGCCAGGTGATTCATTTTCCCTTCTTTTGGTCTCAAGGTGGCCATCATTGCTGGGAACTTTGAACTTGCTGAGGTCATCAAAACTCATAAGGATTCTGATGTTGGTGAGTCCCATCCTCTGCCTGCATTAGGATTACTAGGGCTTGTGAGTTCACTTGGGGACAGCGAGGGTCACTGGTCAAGGTGGGGTGGGGGGGATCGTCAGTGGGATAAGTAAAGATCAGACAAAGACACTCAGATCAGAGGGGTTCTTGTCTTCTGAGGTCAGGGAGGGTGAATGGGTTCAGAGCAGAGGAAGGGAGTGTCAGTGAGGGAAAATGGGATCAAGAGAAAGCCATGGAGCGTCCAAAGGGCTTGGAGAGATCCCCTGGCCATAAGCCTCTCCTCTGGCTAGAATTCTTTACTCTTCTTTTTATCTGGCCTCAGAGTCCATGGGCAGGGCAGCATGTAGGGGTCTTGGACTTGGTGGCTCCATCCCAGCCCTTCCTCTTGCTGGCTGTGCTGTATGACCATAGGCAAGTCACTCCCTTTCTGGGATTCTTATCTCTAACATGGGGACAAGAAGATTTGTCATTTCTCTCAGGGCGGGGGTACAAGGAAAACACTGGTGAGCAGAAAGTATGCTAGAAATGGACTTTGTTCTTGGCTGGCCACATGGGATGATTTAAGTCTTTGCGCTGGCATCAGGCTGGAGTTTGTTTGGGTTTCTCTTGGGTTGGCATTGGGGGTGACACTAATGTTGAGTTTGGACTGGGGCTAGCTTAGAGTTCAGGTTCAAGTTCGAAGGACCAGTGTTTATAATCTTTGGGGCCTCCTCAGGGCCATGGTTAATATGCTGGTTCAGGACCCAGGGATTGGCAGTTTTTTCTTGCAGACCATTTCATTTGAGGACAGAAAGTTATGCCTTCAAGACTTTCCCCTTTGGGGTGTGCTCCCAAGTTCTGACATGGTTTAATAGGGTAGCGTGTTTCTGTGCCTAAACCCTGGGTGTCTATATTTGGGTCCAAAAACTAAGGTTGGTTAGACTCACTACAGGATAGGCCTTGGAGGCCTTAGTTTTGGGGTTAGGATTAAACTTTGCATCACTGTTGGATTCCATTTCTCTCTGGCGTAAGGTTAGGTTGAAATATGAGTTAAGGTTGATGTTGAGTTCCATTTAAGGCCATGGCCATTGAAAGGTCAGTGTGGGATCAGCCCTGGTGGTAGACAGCCTTCCTGGGTGGGGGGAAGCCTAGGGAGCCCCCAATGAGGAACACTTTTGAAATAAATTCACTTATTTTAAAGGACAGCCTTGAGTGGTTCAGAGGTCGCTACCCCGTGGTAGGAGAGTGGAGCTGCATGTGTTAGGGGAATGTCTACAGTTGTGGATGCTAGCTCCTCACTTTGCTTGCAGCCTGCATGCATCCTGTCCTGGCTCTGGGACAGGAGTCAGTGTGGGATTGTGGGAAGGACCCTGGCCAGGAAGACAGGCTTTACTCCAAAATCCAACACTAGACTTGTAACCTGGGCAAGTCAGAGACTACCCAGGACCCTTAGTTTTCCCAAAGCTGTCAAATGAGAGGTGGGGTAGATTGTTTGGGGTTTCTCCCAGTTGTGACATGTTCTCTGATTCTGTAAGATGGCAGAGTGGAGGCCAGGTCTGAGGAATGTCTCAGTGCATCCAGATGGCTTCTTTTCATCAAGCTCTTGTGTGTGTGTATATGTGTGTGTGTGTGTGTGTGTGTGTGTGTATGTGTGTGTGTGTGTACATTCAAGATGAAGCTGACAGATATGCTAGTGGGCAAGGTTGGGATCAAGGTATTGCACAGGAGATGCGCCCTAAGGATCCTTGGTGGTGTTTGGGTGTGAGGGAGGATCCCTTGGCAGCCAAAGCCACCCTGAGGACATTCTGCCTCTTGAACAGGAAATCAGCCCCACCTCCTCGTGGATGGCAGCATGTGGGGTGAGAGGGGCTAGAGATGGACAGTCTGCTATCTGATTTCCTCACTCCAAGTTTTCAATATTGGAATGAAGGTGTGACCCTGGGCTTTTATTTCTCCCCCAGAGGCCAGGGTGGGGTCCAGAAAAATCATAACTCTATCACATGGTCTGAGCAGCCCTCTCTCTTCTGTGTTTGGTTATTTTGTTGCGTGCCCCCTACGGTATTCTCTCAGTGGGCTCTGTTCCATACCTCAGTTACCATTCTCCCGTGTGCCCTGATGACCAGCACTCTCTCTGTCTCTCCATATGGTCCGCATTCCTTCACAAAATTGGACCAGCACTTTGGCCTTTGCTGTCCTCTCCATTCTCTCCTGTGGTCTGTAGGTGCTTACCCACTCTCCTTGACCAGGATTCAGTTATGTGACCTGATCCCCATTCTCTTAGGTGCCTGACTAATGAGCACCTACACTAGCCAGGCTCACCACGTGGCCTGACAGCCCTTATCTCCCCTGGCTTAATCAGCCTTCTCAAATGTGGCCTGGTCATGGGTCCCTCACAGGCCTGACCAGTGTTTTCTCATGGGTTCTTTGGGGTGGGCTACCCCTGGACAGTGTGCACTAGAAGACAGACTAGAATGTCCTGTTTGAGGCTAAGGGCATGGGGCCTCCCTACCCAAAAGGTTCTTTCTCTTAGAGTGGAAATTTGGGGAAACTGTAACTTGGGTTAAGGGAGAGGGCAGCTGCAGAAACACCAGTCAGGGCTTTCACTTCCTGAGTCCTGAGGGAGTTTGTCCTCCCTTCCAATTCTCCCCTGCTTCTCCTTGGGACTGAAAGCCACCTCTCAGAGCTCCTGACCCTCGAGGATGCATAGAAGTGCCTACAGTGAGAATGTCCAGATACAGCCTAAATATGAGGGCAGGCTGTTAGAAGTGCGGCGTTAAGTCCTAGTCCCCGTGTTCCTTTGAGAGGCAGCATCATATAGTGGATAGAACACTGGACTTGGAGGCAGAAAATCCTGGGTTCAAATCCCACCTTAGATACTTACTTGATGTGTGGGTCAGGGCAAGTCACTTAAGTGTGCCTCAGTTTCCTCATCTGTGAAATAAGGGGTTTGGATTTGATGGCCTCCGAGCTCCCTTCTAGCTTGCAGTGTGATCCTATGATCTTATGGTCCCTCTTCCCCATGATGAACCTTTGGCCTGTGTGCATATTCTGACCATACACAGGGAAGGAATTTGAGCAATGCATCAGAGACCACAATTCCAGTGTTCTACAGGTTTGCTCATAGGTGTGGCTGGGTGTTCATGGGTAAAGGAGGGATTCTTGTGTTCTTAGGTAAAGCTGGGTGTTTGGGGCAACATCATGGGTACTGATGGAGAAGGAGAAATGTTTACATGCATTCATGGACAATGGTCTGGCTTCCATATGCTGAAGAGCTTACCTTCAGCAATGGATAACGTCCGAGCTTCTGAGCACTAATGAGGAATATTGACCCTTGGATATGACAGGGCCTCCACGCTCTGCTGGTCAAAGCTGGGCCGGCGTGCTCCATAGGGTGACTTCACAGTTGATGTTCATTAATGAGGAGATAGTGAGACTTGGATGTACTGTTGGGTAATATCAGCACACACACACACACACACACACACACACACACACACACACACACACACACACGCAATGTTAGAACTATCTGCCTATGGGTAAAGTCAGCATTTGTTGGTCCTGATGCACAATGTTGGAGATTACCAGTAATGTCAGGCTGGTTAAAATCAGTGGGCAGTGTTGGCGCTTGTATATGCTGGTGGCTAATGTCACTGTTTACATGTGCTGGTGAATAATTTCAGAATTTGTATACAGTGATGGGTAACATCTGGGATAGTGTGCATTCATGGGCCATGTTGGCACTTGTATGGACCCATGAGTAGTGCTGTTGGACAGGATCAGAGTGGGGGAATCCATAGGCCTCTCCTCACTTCATGCCCCTTCCTCTAGTGCCATTCCGGGAGACTCCCAGCTACACAAAGCGGCGACGCCTGGCGGGCCCCAGTGGCCTGGCCTCCCCGAGGCCGTTGCAGCGCTCAGCTAGTGATAATGATCTGAAGGCTGAAGCCCGGTCTGGTCCCTCCCCGGGACCCTCACTCAGAAGCCTCCCCCACCAGTTACTGCTCCAGATGCAAGAAGCAGGCATGGGGCCTGTGGCAGGGATTCGAGGACCCCAAAGCCGATCCCCATCCCTTCAGCGTCTGCAGGAGGATAAGGAGAGGGACAAGGACCCCAGTGGTCACACTCTGGTCCGAGGAGGCCGAAGCAAGAGCAGGTAGGACATGGGTCAGGGGATGAGGGGACTTGGAGCAAGGGAAGTGGGGGTGAGGGCTTTGGCCAAGGCAAAAGAAAGGAGAGGGCTGAGGTGGGTGAGGAGGTGAGAAAGGGGGAATGGGGGCTGTTGGGACAGCTGGTCAGGGGCAGGGGAAGAAGGGGTGAGAATGGGTTCCTGGTGGCTCCAGGTTAGCCCCAGACTCCATGGTTATATCTGTTGGGTTTTCTGTCAGGGAGCCTATGGTTGGTCAGCCCCGTATTAGGGTCCTTCCTCTCTGCTCTTTGGGCACCTCCCTCAGTCCTGCTAGCTCTTTGGGATTCCATCACTAGGACCCCACCCTCCACCCCCACCCCGAGCAAGTGTAGGATAGTGGAAGAAGGTGGGGAAGCCCAGGATGGCAGCAATTTCAGGAGCATGACTGGTGTCAGGAGATGAGGGCATGTATAGACTTGGGAGAGGATTGTTCCTGGAGGTGGTAGTGAGGGGTTATATAGGAGCTCCGTAAGCTTAGTTGTTCCACTTGAGAGTGGCTGTGTAATGTAATCAGAAAGCACTGGATGGGAGGCAGTCTTAGATATGCCACTAATTAGTCCTGTGACTGGTGACCCAGGTTACTTCTCTCTGGGTCTCAGGGCCTTCCTCTGCAAAATGAAGAAGTTCTAGTGGATAACCCTTCTTGGTCTGACATTCTATGAGAGCATCTGAGAGGTACTAGCTGTGTGACCTTGGGCAAGTCCCCTAACCTCTCTAAGCCTCAGTTTCTTTATCCGTGAAATGGGAGGGGGGGTGGATTCAACAGGGCCCTTCCTGCTCTAAAGCCATTGATCCTGTTGTCCCTGTCTTCTATGTACTCAGCTCTGTTACTGTTGCCTTCTGTCTACTCAGTTTTGTTCTCGGTTGCTGTAGGAGAGTCAGAAGGAGAAAAGCTAAGGCCTGTCTGCCCTTAGGGATCTCCCCATCTAGACGAACATAGGAGTTGGTTAGGGACCTGACCTAGACGCTTTCCTAGGGAGATTCATAGCCTGGGGAGACTGAGGGACAGTCCCAATTCCTTCCTTCTGGGAGCTCTCAGCCTGGGGCAGGCTGAGGCAGAGGAGGCCTAGTCCTTGGCCCTACCTAATGAAACCCAAAGGCTGGGGAGAAGGAGGAAGGGGTCTTGCCTTCTGGGACCTTCCAGTCTAGAGGACACAGGAGAAACTTACCCCTGGAAGCTTAGTCTAGGAAACAAGATCTAATCCAAGCCAGTTTCCTCCAAGGTTGTATTCCTCAGGAAAGGCTTTGTGGCTAGTTAGGGCTACAGATGATCATGCTCTGGCTCATGCCCTGAGAGAAAGCAGGATGGTGGCTACGAGGATGAGGCTGGTAGGATTGATGAGGGGGCTGGGGCTAGACTGGAGGAGAACCTGAAGTGCCGGGCTGGTGAGGCAGTGAAGCCATTCCCCTTTCCTGCCAGGGAAGTATCATGGCTTTTAGGTTTTAGGAAGATCACTGAGGCAGATAAAGCAGTGACAAAGGCTTGAATTAGGCAGGAGGCTGCTGGATGGAGGAGAGAAGATGCAGTTTTGTGGGTCCATGGGCTCTCCAGGCCTCCTAGCTCTAGGAACAAGGATGGTAGAGCTGCCTTGGAGAGAAACTGAGGGGTTGAGCAGAGGAGGGCATGGGAAGATGATGACTTCAGGTTTGGATGTGACAAGTTTGAGGTGATAGTGGGAGAGTCAGCTGGAGATGCCCAGCAGGCTGTTGGAAGCACTTGTGGATGGCTGGAGAAAAGATTCTGGTGACAGAGAGTTACTGACTGAAGCCCAAAGGGACCTGTCTGCCTAGAGCTGCCTCCTCCCCAAGTATCCTGGATCACACATGGGACTGGAGAGGCCCTTCAAGGACCCTTCTTTAAGAGATCGAGGTTCATAAAATGTCAGTGACTTGCCCAGGGTCACCCAGCCAATATTTGTCAGAAGTGGAACCCAGGTCTTCCTGCCTCCCTTATGCCTTAGTTCACACAGGTCAAAAGTGCATTCGCTTTTTAAAAGAACTTCAATGTCATGTTTGACTCAAGTTGAGCTTCTGGTCCACTCAAGACTACCAGATCTTTTTCACCTAAACTTTGTCAATATCTAGCCATGTGTTTTTCCCATCTATCTAGTCTTTGTGAGGCCGATTTTTTGGAACCTAAGTGGAAGACGTGGGAGTCGTCTGTAGGGTGATGCTGGGGAGTTATCTGCATATGATACCTGAAGCCCTTAGGGTGAATTAGTTCTTTTAGGGAGGGACCCGAGAGAGCAAAGAGCTGTCCAGCGGAGCATGGCAATATTCGGAAAGGCAATATTCGGGGCCAGAGACCACGGGAGGCAGCAAAGACGACAGAGAAGAGATAGCAGCTAGGCGAAGTGGGGGCTCAGTCCTTCCGCCTTGTCCCTTGGCCTGATGCTCCTGGGGTCTAGGTGTCTCCCGAGGGCTCCGACTGAGGAGCCTACCAGATCTTTGTCGGAGAGACTGGAGCCTGATCAGCGGCCAGTGTTGGCTGGCTGTGTGCTCCCAAGGCCCGAGCGAGCGGGGCAGAGCTCAATCTGGTGCCTCCTCTTTCACAAAGGAAGGTCCGGAGTCCTGTGGGCCCCCCAGCCCCCGCAGCCTCCGTAGCCCCTGCAGCCCCCACTAAGGCACTGGGGAGTTCCGCGGCCCCGGTGGTCTGCGGGTTGATCCCTGCTCTTGCGCCTCAGGCTCCCCCCCTCCAACCCTGAATCCTGGGTGTCCCCCTCCCTTCTCTGGGGCCCTGTAGGCTGCCCTCTGGAGGAGGGTCCAGGGGCCAGAGGTTGGCTGCCCCCTGCAGCTGTCCCGCAGAGGGGAGGAGCCCCCCCCCCCCCCCCCCGGCGTGGCCGCCGCAGCGGGCAGGGAGCGAAATCTGAGCACGGAGAGGGGCGAGCTGGGCGCTCCCGGGAGCGCAGCCCCGCGGTAGCGGCCGGTCCGTGCGTCCTGAGCCGGCGCTGACAGGAGGGAATCGGGGGGCGGCAGAGAGGGCGGGGGAGCAGTGAGGGGAGGGGAGGAGAGCAGAGGGGCGGGGCGGCCGGCGGCCGTGCGCTGGTGGCGGCGGCGGCGGCGGCGGCGCGGGCCGGGGGGCGGGCGGGCAGGCAGGCGGGCGCAGCGGCCAGGCGCGGGGCGCCGAGGAGCTGGGAGCGGGGAGCCGAGCCCGGCGCATGGAGCGGCGGCGGCCGCGGGCCCGGCCCCCGGCGGGCGGGCGGCGGCGGCAGCAGGAGGCCCAGGAGGCGGCGGCGGCTGGGGCGGCCCCGGTCGGCAGCCCCGGGCGGCGGACGCAGCGGCTGCGGCTGCGGCTGCGGTGAGGCCGGCGGGGCCGGAGGAGCGGGGGCCCGCGCCCAGGCCGAGGCCGAGGCCGAGGCCGGGGCGCCATGGCCATGACCGAGGCCCCGGGCGCCGGCTTCGCCTGCGAGCTGCCCGCGGGCATCGCCTCCGTCACCTACGTGTTTGTCTACAGCCCGAGCGGCCCCGGCGGCGGCCCCGGAGGAGGAGGAGGAGGCGGTGGCGGCCCGGGAGCCCTGGGCCCTTCTGCGGCCACCAGCCCTGCGCCCGCGCCCGCACCCTCGCCCGCGCCGCCCCGGGGCCCAAAGCGCAAACTTTACAGCGCGGTCCCCGGCCGCAAGTTCATCGTGGTGAATGCGCACAGCCCGCGGGGCGAGGGCGAGATCCCGCTGCACCGCGGCGAGGCTGTCAAGGGTGAGCCAGCCGGGCCGAGGTGGGGAGGAGAGAAGGGCTGGGTGGCTTGCAGGGCCCCCAGGACGGGTGGGGAGACGGGCAGGCGGTCAGGGAGGCGGACAGACTTGACGGACTGACAGGAGGGCCCACGGACAGCTCCGGCGGGAAGGAGGGATGGGGCTCCGGTCGTGGCTGCATCCAACCAAGGTGAGTGGGGAAGGGGGACTAGGGACCAGAGAGCTGGAAAAGGGGGGTGTGTCACTGGGGGAGTGGGAGGGGCTTTATGGCCCTCTAGAGGCTCCCTGGGCCACTAGGATGGGTATCTGCTACTATAGAAATTCCCTTGGTCACTCTAAAGGGGTCTGGACTCCATTGGGGTTTCTGGATCACTACGAGGGGTTCCTTTTGTCACTATATAGGGGTCTCTGTGTCCCTATTTGGGGATCACCAGATTGGAGTCTCTATATCCGTAAGTGGGTGTCCCCCTGCTATTCTAGAGGCTGTCACTCCGGAGGGGGTTTCCTGGGTCACTCTAAGAGGGTGACCTTCTGTTACTAGAGGGTGTGTCTGTGACACTTCCGAGGGGCTCCCTATGCCACTATAGGGCGATTCTTCTACCAGGGGGCCTTTTGTTTTCTAGTGGTTCTCCTGGCACTATGCTGAGATATCCCTCTCAGTAGGAGGAGATCCTCTGGTACTCTGAGTGGTCTGAGAGGGGCCCCTCTATCCTTATAGGGGCTTTTGTCACTATGAAGGATAATCCTATGTTGGAATATCATGTCACTTTCATAACCATATCTGATATGGTCACTGTGGGGAATCTGAGTAATTGTAGGGGGCTTTCACTGCCCTTCAGTGTCCTGTGAGGAGGTCCCTCTATCACTGTTGATCTGGGCTTCTGAACCTGGGGTTCTATACATTTTCCTAGCCATATTTCGGTATAATTGTTTTTCTCTGTAATCATACGCATTTCATATTATTCATTTAAAACTATAATTTTGAGAAGGGGTTCACCAGCCTGCCCAAAGGGTCCTGGACACAAAAAAAGGCTAAGGACCCTTGCTGAAGCGTGCCTCTGTGTCCCTGGGGTGGGAGGGGGTGACTGTGCCTCTCTGAGCAGTCCCTTCCATCAGTAGAAGAGGGGTCCCTGGGTCATTGTAAAAGGTTTTCTTTATCACTATAGGAAGCCCTGTGTTCCTTCAGGGTGTCCTTGGGTCACTTTGTTAGGGAATCTTTGTCAATAAGGGGTTCTTTGTAAATATGTCAGTGGGTTCCCTCGGTCAATATAGATTGGGTTCTGTGTCACTCTGGGGGAATCTATGGTTTTATACTTTCTCTATGGGATGTTCCTTTCTCCCTAAAGGAGGCCATTTGGTCAATTTCGAGAATCCCTGTGTCACTATGAAGGGGGGGGGGGATCCTTCTTTCCATTAAAGGGGCTTCCCTTGTGTGCTTTTCAGGGGGAATATCCTTGGCTCACTCTATATGTATATATTACATACATATAAATGGGGCCCCTTGTCATTATGGGGGTTCCCTATTACAATAAGGGGTTCCAAATGTCACTGTGAATTGTCTTATTATAAACTCAACTCTGTAGTTCTATCTCAGAGAACTGGCTTGGAACTCTGTCCCATCCTACCTTCTGGGGCATCTAGACCTTGGGCCTCTGGGTCAGTTAGAAGGTCTGAGCCTCTGGCTCCTTCCAGGTGCTGCTTCATTCCTGGCTCGATCCCCTGGGGAATGGGGGTGGGATTGATGAGAAGGATACTTTGGAAAGAAGATGGGGAGAAGGAATAGGAGTGGGATGGAGAAGGAAGGATGGGAATGAGGAACTTGGCAAGGTGCCTTTTACTCTTTCCCCCTGTTCTCCCCTCCCCCCTGGTCCCTCAACTGTCTGGTTCTCTCTTATTTTCTCCCTATGTGTCTTTCTGTTTCCTTCTCTCTGTTTCTCCATCTTGGTCTTTGCCTTTTCTTGTTTTATTTTTTTAATCTCCTTTCCCTTTCTTCCATGCCCTGGAATTCTCTTCCCCTCCTTCTTTACCTCTTTCTCTGTCTCTTCTTCCTCCCCTCCCCCCCCAACTTGTTCATTCTGTTTGGTTCCCATCTGCTCTTTTCTCTTCTCCCAGTGTCTCATCCCAAATTGTCCAAGGGACAGAGCTAGAAGAGGGGGATGGGAGGGGACATTGGGAAAGAAGGGACCCAGAGAAGAGGGTGGGGGGGGGGTTCTGTGTGATGCGTCTGTCTGTCTGTCCTCCCAGTGCTCAGCATCGGGGAGGGCGGTTTCTGGGAGGGAACAGTGAAAGGCCGAACGGGCTGGTTCCCAGCTGACTGCGTGGAGGAGGTCCAGATGCGCCAATATGACACGCGGCATGGTGAGTGACTGTTACCTGCTCTCCCAAAGGGACCCCTTACCTCCACATGGACCTTACCCATTGCTCACCTCCATGGGAAGCACATGCCCAGATTCTCAGAGACTGATAGGAGCACATGACAAGCACACACAAGCATGCACCTGTAACATGTGCCCCAATGCACAGATCATATGAATACACATTTGTCCACATATACATGCAGTCCACAATGTACCATATACATGTGTGTTCATGTGAGGCATGCACCATATGGACATGCCTGCAGCACATGGCATGAGCACTGCACTCACGTGTGCACGTATAGGTGCCTGGGGGAGAAGCTCCTGCTTAGACAAGTGACAGGGGAAGGAAGGGAGGGAGGGAGGGAAGGAGGAGGTCACTGTAGGACAAAAGGCGCCTTTCCAAATGGACAGATTGCCCAGGCGAGCAGAGCAGGGAAGCCCACAGAGCATGGCCAGTTGGGGCAGAGGAGAAATTAGGCCAGAGCTTGGGAGGAGCGGCCTGTGGGCGGCCTCCAAGTCAGGGAGAGGACCTGGCACCTCGGAGAAGGAGGGGCCTGATAGACGAAGGGATGAGGAAGAGGGAGCAGCGGGGATGAAGGAAGAATCGTGCCTGGGGCCCAGCCCGAGAAGGGGCCAGGGAGGCCGTCCCCCTTTCCCACTGTCTCTGGAGGTAGCTGATGCTGGCTTGCGTGGCAGTACATCAGTGTATAGGATCTTTTCTACCCAAATGGACATAGAGGGTGTAAAAGACAGACTGATACAAAGGAAACAGACTGGACCTGGCCAGCATCAGAGGCCCCAACAGTCAAGCCTGGCTCTGCCCCTTCCTATGTGTGTCACCTTGGGTGAGTCACTGAACCTCTGGCCTCAGTTTCCTCAACTGTAAAAGTCGGAGGTGTATTCAATGACCTCTGAAGATCATCCTTGCTCTTCCCCTGGAAGAACTGTGGGCTTAGAAGTGTTGGCATCTCCAGCTCTGAAGGACCAGCAGGGGGAAGCTGGACTTGGTTGCTGGAATGTGCACTTGCTCCTTGCCTGTGGCCCTTGGGCCAGAGGACTGGTCAACTAGCCATAGGACTCCTGCCTGTCTGAAAGCCTCCAGAGGGGGTCCGTGGGAACTCCAGATTGGTGAGTCAGAGGTGGAACAGATCTCATTGAGACCTTAAGTAGCCATAGTGGGCTGAAGGATTAGCTGCCTGGGTCTGGTGGGGCTCTAGATCTTTAGGGTTCTGGGAGGGATATATGAGCATGTACATCAGGGAAACCAGGGAGCAGGATCTAATCATGCCCAGGACAGCTGAGTTACTGTGGGCCTAGGAGCTTTTAAAATTGTGCACAGGGAAGCAATCTAGAGACAGGGAGCACAGTGTCAGGCTGAATGACTGTTGTTCTTGGTGTCTTTCTCACTTCTCTGACTGTGGCTGGCCTCTGAGGGCCTGTGCTGTGGCTAGTCTGCCTTGGAATGTTTTCATAGCTGAGGTGGCCTTGAGCCTCCGGCAAGCAGAGCTGGGGAATGGCGTTTACCAAGGTCCTACTGGGTCCTGGGTTCTGTGCTTGGTCAGGGAAATGTAAAGACTGACACAAAGGTCACTGTCCTCACAGAGCTGATAGTTCACTCTCAAAGTCATGTGGATGACTGAGGAATGTCCGGCAAACTTTGCTATGGGGAAGGGCATGGTAAAGCATGGAGGGAAAGGATGCCAAGGCACTGCCATAGCCAGAGGTCAATGTCACCCAAGAAGGCTGGGCACTGCCAGCGTAGAGCTTGGAGACCATGTCCTGACCTCAGGCTGTCTGTCTGAGGGCTGTGGACATCTAGAGGATGTATTAGCCTGAAAGTGCCCTGGGACTGATTGTAATGGTGAGGCTTTGGTTTGAAAAGGCAGAGGTCTTGAAGGGACAGGATGATAGCAAAGAAAGTCACTAATGAGGTGGTGCCAGGGTGGGGGGGGGTACAAGTGTGCTACCCAAACCCTAGTAAAACTTGGCTTCCTGGACCTAGCAGTGGCAGCTCCCAGCCTTCCCCAGGCTCTCTGGCAACCCACAGTGAGGAGGGATGTGTTAGAGGAGGCCCCAAAGGGTCACACCAAGGATAGCATTGGAAAGTGCTTGTCACAAGGCCTGGCACAAAGAAGGAGCTCACAGAGTCTGTGGGGCTGCCTGGCTAAGCAGAAAGGGTCAGGACCAGCTCAGATTGTGGTCGATCAGCTAAGGTAGAAAGGAATGACTTGGTGCCACAGGGTTAAGTCCTGTTCACTTTCTAGGGAAGTCACTGTGGTCAAGTAGGAAAGAAGCTGTAACCCATGGGCTCAGCCCTGGGGAGACAGGCAGACAGTGTGGAGTTTGGGGGTGGGGGGCACACAGACAGAAAGAGGCAAATATGAGAGCTACAAAGTCTGTGCTGAGTGCCAAGGGAAGGTTGTAGATGGTGGACAGGCCTGGTGTTGGGCCCTTGGCCTGCTCCATCCTTAATGCATTTATGTTGAATGAATGAAGTTCTCATGGGCCAGGAAAGCCTTCATGGAGGACCTAAAACCTGAGCAGAAACTTGGGGGAAGGGGAATAATGGGAAGGAAATTTGGGGGGATGGGCAGGTGTTCCAAGGGGACCTTTTACAGCAGGCCTTCAATGCTACTGTAAGGCATTTGCAGTTTATTGGGTATGGAGTATATTCAGCTTAGTATCTGGAGGGCTATCTGAGAAATATACTTTGGGCTGCTGAGAGAGGTCCCTTCCCCTGCTGATGTCTGTGATTCTGTGCAATGGGGGGCAGTGGGGTGATTGGGTCAGATGAATGCATTAGGGAGGTAACTTTCCTAGTCTGGATGGGATGGATCCAAGGGCCAGATGCTGGTTGGGAGTAATCACAGAATGTTAGCTACTGGAAGGGACTGTGGACACCCTTGAATCTAGGCCCCTTCATTTTTACAAAGGGGGAAACTGAGGCCAGGCCCAGAGAGGGGAGAGGGGCATATAGGCCTGAGTCTGAAGCCCAGAGGTTCTGAACCAGTGCTCTTTGTACTAAGGCTAGATATGGAAGGTGATTGGAGAGATTCAGCAGAGGTGGAATCCACAGGACTTAGTTCAACTCAAACAGCATTTATTAATCACCTATGGTATACATGGCCCTGTGAAGGCCCTGCCCTCTCAGGGAGCTTGGGAGCAGTTCAGACATACTTGAATAACTCATATATAGATTAGAAAATGGCTAAGTATATCAGGAGGGTCACCAGAGGATAGGTGGTGATTCAGAGGGAAGGATGGTCTCTGTGAGAGGGGTCTTGTTATGGTGGAGATGGCTGAGCCTTGAGAGAAGAGGGTTGCAGTAGGCAGATATGGAGGGAGATGGGCCATTCCAGGCATGCACATGCAAGAAGGTGGAAGAAGGCAGGGTGAATACGGGGAGGCCAGTGTGGATGGGTTAGAGCATGTACAAAGTGGGATACCACAAAATACAGTTGGAGCCAAATAGTGGAATCAACTGAGCAACAAGCATTTATTAAGCACCTACTATGTGGCAAGCCCAGAGGATACAATGCAAAGAATGAACAACTTCCTTATATTCTAATGGAGAAAGCCTGGAACATCAAGCTAAGGAAGGTACATTTAATTCCATGGGCAATGGAGAGCCATGAAGGGTTTTAAGGACTGACAGGGTGAGACCTGGGTATTTAGAGGACTATGGCAGCTTGTAAGAGAACGATTGGAGAGAAGGCTGGAGGCAGAAGCCAGTTAGAAGGCTGTTGTAGTCTTGAGAAGAGGTGAAAAATATAGGGCCTGTACCTGATTGGACTTAGGGAGTGTGGAGCAGGAAAGGAAGGAAGCCAAGCCACGCAGTTCATTTGTTAAACACTGCTCTGTATGCCAGAAACATAAGCCGATCAGCCCTTGCTCTCATGCGACTTACTTTCTGTGGTCACGACTAGGCCCGAGGGAGGCTGCTGCTGCTGGGAGGGTGGGGTGGTGACTGGGCCTGCAGAGGTAATTGTGCCTGGAAGGAAGCCAGAAGCTGGTGCTGTGGTGAGTAAGGATTCTCTCACAGTAAGGACACATTGCCTGAGTCTTCTGGACAGCTGCCGGTTACCTCTGGGGCTTCTGATGCCTTGGCGTCTGTATGCTTTGGGGAGAGCTGAGATGAGTGAGAAGCAGCTCCTGCCCACAGGGAGCTGACAGTTGGTTGGGGGAACTAAGGCTGAGGGAGAATTGAAAGTGCTCATGGAAACCAAGCCCCTCATTTCAGGGGAGCTGGCTGAGGCTCAGGGGAGTTAAGACTTGCTTCTGATCACACAGGGAGCAAACAGCAGATCTGAGAGGCAAAGCCAGGTCTTCTGGCTCCAGACTTGGGGCTCTTTCTGTCCTGGTAATATGGCAACTCAGACATAAGGCCCATGCAGAGCTCAGTGAGCATAGTTAGGGAGTGTGCCCTTGGGCACATGCGTGTGCCCACACACACACACACACACACACACACACACACACACACACACACTGCCCAGCCTCCCTCCACTTTCATGTCCCTCTCAGTCTGCCCTCAATTGCTCTGACTGCTGTTGGAGGCTGGTTTTCTTTTGCTTTGTCCTGAACCAGGGGAGGCCCAGCTCTCCCAGCTCCTCAGTGTCCTGAAGCTTCAACTGAGAGTTCATGCCTCAGGCCCTAGCCTAATTCACCCCAGCCCCTTCTTTCTAACCTCCCCTAGCTCTGGGTGCTTCCATGGCCATAGAATCCTGCTTCCTCCATTCTCTGAACTCAAGCTCTTGGTCAATGGGCTGAGACAAGGGTTCTTAGGAGCAAATTCTGGTCAAGGTGGGGAGGTCAGGGGAGGGAAGGAGACTCCCTCCAGCCCCTGAAAGTCCCCCCTCCCCCAGAAACACGTGAGGACCGAACCAAGCGCCTTTTCCGACATTATACTGTGGGCTCTTACGACAGTCTCACCTCACACAGGTATGGAGCTGGGATGGGGGAGGGGGCTAGAAGGGATGGGGAAGGGAAGGTGGAAGAAGGGGGATATCAGGGTTGGCATTTGGGGTTGGGGGCCGAGGTGCTGATTCCCCTCCCCCATTCATTTGACCACCCTCTCCACCTTTCTGCTCTTCAAGAGATACATCTGGATGGACAGACATCTTCCATAAGACAGTCACACCAAGTTCTCTCTCCCACATTGTCTACTGGGGGCAGTCACAAGTTGGGGAGGGAGTTAGGGCCTGGGAGAGCCTGGGCTGAAAAAGCTCCCCTTTTCCCCTTTCCTTTCCTCCCCTCCTCCAGTGACTACGTCATTGAGGACAAGGTGGCTGTCCTGCAGAAGCGGGAGCAGGAGGGTTTTGGCTTCGTCCTTCGGGGAGCCAAAGGTAACTAAATGGTATGGGGGAGCCAAGGAGACAGTGGGGAGGGGAAGGGCATGAATAGGGAAATGGAACTCTCATGGAGGGTGAATGGTACAGAGATACAGGGTAGGGGCAGGGGGAGTGGGGAGCCTACAGAACAGGGTATGTTCAGAGGGTAAGGGGTACATGTGTGGTGTGGAGGCAGGCAGAGATAGGTTTTTTAGGAAGGGGAGCACAGATGGGGAATACGGGACATGTATAGAAAGTAGTGACCCCAGATGGAGAGGGAGTAGAAGACTAGATGTGGAAGAGCTTTGGGGCTGGTGGTGGGTAGTGCTGGGACACCATCTGCTGCTTCTATCCCCAGACAGGTGACTCTAGGCCTTGAGGCACTTTGTCACAGTCAGACCACAGGAATGGTTATGCTCCTTCATGTCCCCAAAGTTACCTTCAAAGTGACCACTTCGAAGGAAGCTTCCTAGTCCAGTTTGGAGCTAGTCCCTAGTCTTGGTCTCTTCTTTTCCCTCAGCAGCTTTTAACAGAAGCAGGAAACTGGGGTTTTCTAAAGATGTTTCTTCCTAGTGAAGAGGGGAGATGCCTGCTTGTTGGGGATGTGATGGTGATGTGTGTGAGGAGGGGGACCCTTGTTCACATGGGGTAGAACCAGAGGCCCCCAAGGTCCTTTCCAGCTAGGGACTTCTGGGATGGGAGTATCAGATGGAGTCGGGAGGCAACAGATGTAAGGTCAGAGACAATACCAGACCACAGGCTGTCAGGGCCACATCCCTGGCATTTAGGGACCCTAGCTTTGCTTGGGTCTCCCCTATCCTCTGCTCTTTCTGGGCTGTAGCCCAACTGTAACTAGAGCTCAGCCCTAAGTTTTCTTAGCTGTTCTCATGCAGATGTGGAGGGCCTGGGGTGGGACAGTAGGTCTCAGGATCCCCTTCCCAGCATCCCATTTATTCCTAACAGTAAGGGGGGTGGATACCATAGTGGGGGGGACAGAGGGTTGTCTATCACTGTGAGTCTTCAGGCAAAGGTTGGATACCCACTTGGGCAGGGGAGGTTCCTTCCAGGTAAGGATCATAGAGCTAGAGCTGGAGGGGCCCTGGAGGCTAAGTCCCACCCCTTCATTGTACAGAGGAATAGTGAAGTTAAGTGACTTGTAAGATCATAGGATCATTGATTTCTAGTTAGAACAGACCTTAAAGACCATCAAGTCCATGCCCCCCAGAGCACTGGTCCTGGAGTCAGGATCACCTAAGTTCAAATCTGGCCTCAGACACTTGGACACACTTACTAGCTGTGTGACCTTGGGCAAGTCACTTAACCCCAATTGCCCTCAAAAAAAAAAAAGAAAAAAAGTCCATGCCCCTCATTCTGCAGATGATAAAACTAAGGTCCAGAGAAATAAAGTGACTTAGAATCACAAAGTTAATAACTATCAGGTAGGATTCAAACTCAGGGCAGCTAGGTGGTGCAGTGGATAGAGCCCTGGGCTGGGAGGCAGGAAAATCTGAGTTCAAATTCAGCTTAGACAATTACTAGCTTTGTGCCCCATGGCAAGTCATGTAACCCCTATTTGCCTCAGGTCCTCATGTGTAAAATGGCTGGGGGAGGGCATACTGGCGAAAGACATGGAAAACAGCACCAGTATCTTTGCCAAGAAAATCCTGTGGACAGAAGTCCATAGGGACATGTTGAGTTAGACATGACTGAACGATAAGGATTCCCACTCAGTACCTCGTGGCCTAGGTCTAGCACTCTGTCCACTGTGCTGCTTGCACAGGGGACCACCATGATGGTCCCTTCCTACTCTTGGATTCCCCCTTTGAACTCCTTCTACACTTAGTCTTGGGGCTGGTCCCCCTGAAGAGGACAACTCCCTTTTCTCTCCCTAGGCCAGGAAAGTGTTTCCTCTCCAAAGATCTCCATGTGGCATGAGGGGTTAGTTAAGAAATTGAAGTAAACTACAAAGAAGTATGAAAAGGGAGAAGGTGCACTGACTCTGGAGTAGAAGACTTGTGTTCAAATCCAGCCTTCAGTGCTTATTACCCATGTAGCCCTAACCTTCATGGGGCCTGGGTTTTGTCATGTGTGAACAGAAGGAGCCCTTGATGGTCCCTGAAGATGCTTCCAGCCCTAGATCTATTGATCACTTAAACTCTCTGGTCTTCTGTTTTGTCCTTGTAAAGTGAAGGGATTGGACCCCATGGCCTCGGACATCTCTTCCGGTCTCAGGTCGGACCTTGGACATCCCTTCCAGTCCCAGTGGGTGGGGGGAGACCCTGGGATCCTGCATTTCCTGAGCTGAGCTGACTCTCGGCTGGCCCATCCTCTGCAGCTGCCGCAGGGGGGCTTGTCCTCTCCCCTCCCCACCATCAGCTTCTGTGATGTCTTCTTTTCCTTTTTTTCCTGTTCCCTTGTACTGGAAACTTTGGAGAATGTCTGGCTACAGTGTAGCTGGCTTCAGACTGACTGGCTATATTGTAACCAACTGGAGCTTCCTGTGCTTCAGTCCCAGTGGAAGGGATGGTCGGGATGGTCGGGGATGGTCTTTTCCTGCTCAGGAAGAACTCTTACCGCGTCCCCCCCCCCCCATATCATTGTGAGGAGCTCTTGTTGGGGGAGAGCACACTCTGGGGTGGGGGCTAGGGCTGCCTGTCATCTCCTGATCTGTCCCTGGCTCAGATCCCTGATTTGGGATCCCTGTGCCCCAAACCCCTGGCTCAGATCCCTGATTTGGGATCCCTGTGCCCTGAACCCCTGACTCACACCTGCAGGGTTTCCCTTTCCACCTCCACTCACAAGGCCCTATCTTTCTCCAGCCCTGTTGCCTTTCCTCCAGCCCCATGTGTCTTTCCTCCCACCCAGCACCTCTCTGGGCTCTCTTCCTCAACAGCACTCCTCCTTCCCTCCTCAACCTTTCTCCCAGAGTCCTTTCTTTCTCCTGTCTTTCTTGCATACCTCCCCTCCCACTGACCTAATAGAATGGCAGCTTCTCAAGGACAGGGCCTGTCTCATTCTTGCTTTTGTGTCTCTAGTGCCTCTGGGCACACAGTAGGTACTTAATACATGCTTGTTGGTTGATTGAATGGTTGACTAATCTACTGATTCCTGGATCCTCATCTCTCTCTATCTTTGTCCTCTTGTCTCCCACTCTGGCCAACATGCCTCTTCTTTGCATCTTTCAACAGCAGAGACCCCCATTGAAGAATTCACACCAACCCCAGCCTTCCCTGCTCTCCAATACTTAGAATCTGTGGATTATGAGGGTGTGGCCTGGAGGGCAGGACTCCGGACAGGAGACTTCCTTATTGAGGTGAGTCTTTATGCTCCCCCCCCTCCAAGCCCTACCCCCTCTCCACTCCATTGAGCAATCCAGCACCTACTGTGTGCAAAGCCCCAGGCTGGGGGTGAGGGAGAGACCAAGATGCCAGGAGACATGGTTCTTGCTCTCAGGGAGCTCATAGCCCATCTGGGACAGGCCACATGTGCATATCACGTGGATTCTAGGGCCTAGCTCTGGGACATTTGTTGAGTTGAACTGGGAACTGGATTTGGAATAAGAGGCCTTGGAGATTCCCCTCAGCTTTGTTACTTCCCACCTCGTGACACTGTCCAGACCTTTCCGCTTCTGGGCGACCTAGGTCTCTTCCTCTGCAGATGTCCCCAAGGGTCCTTTGCTGCTTGAGATCTTGTGATCCGATGAATCAAACTGAGCACAAAATGGAGCAATTGAAGGATAAAGGAGACTCAGAAAAGAAAAGGGCTTTGGGATCTTGGAGGAAGGAGGGACTGTTTCCTCTGTGGCCGCTCTCATTCCCTGAAATTTCCATTCCCCCCTGAAAACCATCACCTGTGTCTTCCCTTCTTTCACCCCTCCCTCCGTTACAATCCTTCCACCACTACCCTCCCTGGTCTTTACCTCTTCACCTCTCCCACCCCCTTCTGCTA
Organism: Trichosurus vulpecula; assembly: GCF_011100635.1. Classification (NCBI taxonomy): domain Eukaryota; kingdom Metazoa; phylum Chordata; class Mammalia; order Diprotodontia; family Phalangeridae; genus Trichosurus; species Trichosurus vulpecula. Next base: position 302,797,812 of record NC_050577.1, on the reverse strand, counting down.
TTCCCCTAGGCTTCCCCAGGGCTTAGTTCATCTCCCACTGACCATCCTAGCCCTCTCTAAGTGCTGGGTACAGAAGAACAAGCAGTAGGCTTGGAATCAGGAAGACTTGAGTTCAAATCCTGCCTGAGATACTTCCTAGTTGTGTGACCCTGGGCAAGTCACTTAACTCTGTGAAATGGGCGGAATAAGAGCATCTCCCTTTGGTGTTGTTAGGAGGCTCATAACAGACATTTGTGAAGTCTTTACTTATGTAAATGCGCTATTGTTGTTATTAAATCCCTCATTAGCCTTCCTTCTCTTGGCTTGCCCAGCCTCCCTCATGCCACCCCCATTCCTAGACTAGCTTACAGCCCACCCCATCTCCCTTCCCCCATTCTACCATAGTCTCTGTTGGCCCTCACCCTCTCAACCATCACCTTGGTCCTTCTCTAGGCCTTGTACCACTGCTGCCCTCAGTCCTCCTAGACCATTAGGCTCATCTTCCCCCAGCCTAAGCCCTTCTGCCATGGCTACTTCTAGGTGTTGTCCAGCCCAGCCCCATGTTCTATGACAACCCCAGTCAACCCTCCCTATTTCAGCCCTTCCCAGCCCCTCCCATGATCACTCTGGCCTTCCCTTCCTCCCAGCTCCAGTAAGTGGGTCACTTGAGACTGCTCTCCTTCCTTCCCTCCCTCTCTCCTTAGTCCTTCCGAGGCCTTCTGTGTTACATAGTGGACAGACCGAGTGTTGGACTTGGAGTCTGAAAGGCCTGGTTTCAAATTTTGCCTTTGATACTTTCTAGCTGTGTGATCCTGGGCAAGTCACTTAACCATTCTGAGCCTCTGTTTCCTCATTTGTCGAAAAAAGAAAAGAAAAGAACAGAAAAGCTTTGACTAGATGGTCTTTAAGGCCTTTTCCTACTTTCGATCTATGATCCTGTAATTCCCTTCCCAGCTCTGCCTTCTCCCAGCCCCCTTACTGCCATGACCCCGGTCCTCCTCCCCCCACCCTTCTATCCTTAGATCCCCAAGCCCATGACCCTTTCCACATCCCCATCTCTGGTTACCCTAGTCTTCCCCTTCCCCTAGCTCCCCTGTGGTCCTCCCACCCCTGTCTTCAGCACTTGCCCCTCCTAGCTCCCCTTTGCCATCACCTTGCTCCTCTCCCCACCCCCCAAGCCCTCACAACCCAAGCAGATTCCTGGGAGGAGGAAGGAGGTGTTGAGGATCGATTCCAAGCTCCGCCTCCCCTCCCCCAGGGATAGCAGGCCCGGGCTGGGAACTCCCCTGGGGTCAAATACGCCCCTGAGGGATGGCTCTCTGACCTTACGGAGGAGTGCCAGAGTGAGTGCCAGTGGCCTCTCCCCAACTGACCCTTAGCTTCTTTTCAGACATAAGATCTGGGGCTCCCAGCAGGCTGGGGACTGAGGACTGAGCCCCAGGGTCAGAGAGGTCACTCCTCCCTCTCTTCCTCCCTTCTTTGGGGTGAATCCATCCACAGGTGAATGGAGTGAACGTGGTGAAGGTTGGACACAAGCAGGTTGTGGCCTTGATCCGCCAGGGTGGGAACCGCCTGCTCATGAAGGTCGTGTCAGTGACAAGGAAACCGGAGGAAGAGGGGGCGCGGCGGAGAGGTGAGGGGGGCCGTGATCGAAAGTGTGGGGGGATCTAGAGGCCTAAGAGAGAAGGAGGGGAGTCTAGTAGGCTAAAAGTAGAGAAGGGAGGTCAGGGGACTGGGAGAGCAGAGAGGGGAAGGGGAACCTAGGGATACTGAGCAGGGGGTGAGGGAGGCTGAGAGAGTGGGGGTGGGGGGAGGGGAGCCCAGGGAACTGAGCAGAGGAGAGAGAAGTTAGGAGCGGCGAGGGGAGACTGAGGGGCTGAAAATAGAGGAGGGGGACCAGGAGACCGAGGGAGCAGAGAGGGCTGGGAGCCTGGGGGGCTGAAAGCAGATGAGGGGGCTGAGGTGATCTGGGTGGCTCTCTGGAAAGGTGAGGAATGTCCATGAGAAAGGAAAGCAAGAAGAAAAGGGGGCTGGAACTCTGTGTCCCCCCAGTTTCTTTTCCTACATGCCCTCTCCTTGTGTCCCCCCTTCTGGCGTCAGGCTCCCCGCCCTGGGGCGGAGGAATGGGGGGGGGTAGGGAGTCTCCGGCAGTGGTGGCAGCTGCCTGGAGGCCTGCGTTGCCGTAGCAACAGTGAGCGTTGAAGCCACCGTATTGTTGGGGGGGGGGGGGGACGGGGAGGAGGCGGTACCTGAAGGGAAGAGGAGAGGCATTTGTTTAGCATCGCGCCGCAGCTCAGGGCCTGGAAGGCTTTCGTAAGGGCCCCTTGGCCCGGCTGGGCATCCCCAAGCCCTGCGGAATTCCCCATCCCTAGGCTGCTTGCCCCACCCTTCCTCCGAAGCTCCTGGTGGGCTGGGCCTGTGGCAGGCTGAAGGGAGGAGCCCTGGCCTCCTCCAGGGGCAGGTATAGGCCCTGCAGGATCTGTGAGCTGGGCCCTGCCCTCCACTTCAACCTCTGACCTCATGGTACCGGTGTGCCCTCTTCCCTGAACACCCAGCCCGTTTCAGCCCTGTCAGCCACTCTCAGGCTGAGGGACTCAAGCTACCAGTGATCCCAGATGCTCAGATCCTTCTGAGCCCCCTTGACTTCCCTGAACTCCACCCTCACCCCTTGGGCCCTTGACCCCTCTGGGCTTCTCTAGGCTTCAGGGCCTCCTCTGGCCCCCTCAGAGTGCCTGAAATCCTAGAACCCAGGATCCCCTCTCCCCCCTCCCTCCTGAGCCCCAATCCCTCCCAACATCATGAAGAAGTTCGCCTCCAGCCGCAGCCTGAACAAGATCCTGGCTCAGTGTGACTCGTCCTCCCGCGAGTACGAGGAGATTCAGGCTGTGGAGCGAAAGTGGCATCTGCACCTGGCCACCCCTCGGCTCCTGCTGCTGGACAGGAAGTCCAAGTCGTCCCTCTTCCTTCCAGCCCCTCCGCCCCCCAAGAGGGCTCCCAGTACCACGTTGACTCTGCGCTCCAAGTCCATGACTGCTGAGCTGGAGGAGCTGGGTGAGTGGTGGTGGGGGTGGCCTGGGGGGGGGGAATGGGGGCCCTGGGACCCTGGAGGGGAGGGAGGTTGGAGATGGAGGTGGGAATGGACAGATAGGCTAGGGGAGGAAGGAGGGGGATAGACCAGGGGAGGGGGCTGATTGTTGGGGACAGGGGAGTGTGAAGGATGGATGTCTGCATGTGAGGACAGCCTGGGGATGGGGACAGAGCAGAAATATGACTGGGATAGGCTTGGGAATGAGGGTAAATATGGAGACAAGGTCAGACCAGGGCATATGGATCTATGTAGAGAAAGGCCCAGGGGATGAGAGTGAATATGAGGACAGGCATGGATCCAGGGATGGGGGTGGCTACTGGGTAGGGCCAGACAGGGGAGTTGGGAATGGATGTCAAGGTGCAGGGGTAGCCTGGGGGGATAGATGTGGGGACTGGGGCAGACCAAGAGATGGCGTTGAATATGTGTATAGGGACAGCCCAAAGGATGGGAATGGACTGGTGGGTGGGGTGGTTGGGGCAATCACCAAGTGCTGGTGGATTGCAGGACTGGAGGCAGAGCACAGGAGTAGAGGTAATGTGAGAAGCCAGACCAGGGGAATGAGGATGGATGTGGGAAAAGGGCCAGAACTAGGGATGGGAATGGTTAATAGAGCAAGGCTGGGCAGTTAAGTTAGGATGGAGGTCAGAGGACAGGGATGGCCAGATCAGATCAAATGGCTGGAGAATGAGGATGGAGGTGGGTGCATATGCAGAAGGAGTTTGGCAGAACTAGATGCTTTGTGAGCTATCACAGCTCAAGGGAAAGACAACTTCCTAACACTTGGAGCTGTCCAGCACTGGATGGGCTGCCTTAGGAGATGGCCAGTTCCTTGTGTCTATGAACTAATCTCCTATGAAGTTGTCATAGATTTAGAGATGGAAGGAACATTAAAGGTCATCGAGTTCCACCCCCTCATTTTATAGATGAGGAAACTGAGGCCCAGGGAGGAAGAGCTTGCCCAAAGCCACACAGGCGCTCAATCAGAAGCCTGGATGCTGTGCTTTGAAAGCTTTTGGACTAGTTGATGTCTGAGGCTCCAGCTTCCAGTTCTGAGGCTCTGGGAGGTGATATATGGGGACAGACAGGGTGAGGTTTTGTGGAGGTTTGGTCTACTCAAAGAGAACCACCTGAAGCCCATGGTCCAAGGTAGGATGGGGAGGAATGCAACAGGAGTGTGGGTGCTGAGTCTGGGCTCAGCCTCAGTGGGAGCCAGGGCTCAGCTGGAGCCTTCCAGCTTGATATTTGGGAGAGGAGGCCACATGCAGGAGTGAGTGGTGTCTGTAGGTGTTGAGCGTCCACGTCCGTCTCGTCACCTCTGCCTCTGTATCTCCATCTCTTTGTGTCTCTCTTTGTCTCCCGTTTTCTCTCCTTATTGGAATCCTCCCTTCATCTGGTGGATGTAACAGAAGTCTGAGGTCTGAGGTTTGAGGTGAAGACAGTGTGATTTAGTCACAAGGGGCCTTGGACTGTCCAGAGGGCTCAGTATGAGCCCAAGATCTGCCACGAACTAGCTGTGTGACCTTGGTCAAGTCTCTAAACTTCTCTGGGCCTCTGTTTCCTAGTCTGTAAAATGGGCACTAGAAATAGAAGGCCTCTGAGGCTCCTAATCTGTAATTCTGTAATGCTGTAGTCCCTGTGAAGACCAAATAGCTCCATCCATCAATCTTTGGCCACACTCTGGCTCTTTCACCCTGGCCATCTTTCACTGTTGCTGTTAAATAAGGGTAGAGGTAACAGTTGGGGCCCCAAGGGGCTGTCCTGGTCCAGAGTCTGGGTCATTTTTAGCTTTGCAGCCTGCCCCAGGGGGCTTGGGATCTGGGGACTGAGCCACCTTGACCAGACTGATCCACGGTTCACTTTCATTAAGTTGGTTCACTTTCTTTTAGGGTCAAGTCCAGGGTCACTTGACAAACTGTACCAAGGTCCACTCAGAAGGCAGCCTTCTGGATTGTCCTGGTGCTGGGTGATCTGGGAAATTGCACCTCATCACTCCAAGGCTATTTCTGTCTAAAAAGCCTGGCCCAGGACCCTAGAATTGAATTAGGGATAGAAATGGAACCAGGATTAGCCTAGCTCAGGTTCTTGATACCTCGGTAGGAAGGGTTCCATCCATCACAGGATGGATGGCGTAACTCACTTCTCTGATGAGCATAAGATGGCAGAGCTGGAGGTATATGTGATGGCCAGCTAGTCTAATCTCTGTCCAAAGTGTGGCTGTTCTCTAGCATCCCCAAGTGGCCTTCTGGCTGATTCAAAGATGTCTAGGCATGAATTTTCCTACTCCTCAAGGCAGTCCATTTCACTTTGGGACAGCTATGACTGTTAGCATGTTTTTTATTACCTGAAGCCTAAATCAGTCCCTCTGCCACCCTCTGCAGCCACACCAAATGAACCTAATCCCTCTTCACATTCCAGCCCTCAGATGCTTGAAGACAGTTTGCCCCGAGCTTTCTCTTTTTCAGGTTGAATACCTTCAGTTCCTTCATCCATTAATTAGCACCCAAGGTTCAGAGTCCCCTCAGCATCCTGCTAGGCAGCCATTCTCTCAAGGCTTTCCAGCCTCCCTTCTAAATCCCTTCTAAAAGGTAGTTCCCAGAACTGATGCTAGTATGCCAGCTCTGGTCTGAAGAGGGCAGAGTTGAGAAAGGCAGTCATCTCCCTTGCTTTGGATGATGTATTTCTGTTAATGAGTGAATGAAAGCATTTATTAAGCATTTCCTATGTATCAGGCACTGAGGATACAAATGGAAAGGCCAGACAGTCCTTTGCACAGGGAGCTCCCATTCTAATGGAGGAGGCAGCCAGCACGTAGATGGATTTCAGATCCAGGGCAGATGGAAAGGCCTGGGGAGCCTTAGGGTGCAGCGGCACAACTGTTAATGTGCCTTGAGAGCGCATGAGAGCTTTCTTGACCGCTCTTGATCCCCTCTCACAACTCCCTACCTCCACCCTTTTCACAGAAACCATCTGTCTAGCAAACCTCTTTCCTTCATGTGGCATTTGGGACGTTGACTTTTTGAACCCAAGTACAGGACTTTACATTGATCCCTATTGCATTTCACTGTGACTGATCTTGGGTCAGTGACCCTTGTCTTCTCTGGGTCTCATTTGTAAAATGAGGGGGTTGGACTCCATCTACCTTTTAGCTTTAGGTCTTGTGAGCTTGTTAGTTTTAACCTCAAGTTCCATCCTGTCAAAATCTTCTGGGATCATGACTCCTCCATCTCTGTTATATTGGTCATCCCACCGCACTTTCTGCCATCTACGAATAACGGCCCATCTAGGCTATCAAGCAAGTAACTAGTTAAAATGTCAAACGGAACAGGGCCAATGACAGAGACCTTTGGTCTTCTACCCCGGATTACTGCCCAGACACTAATACTTTCTTTCTGATAACTCAATGGAGTCCAAGGTTTGCAAAGTGTTTTGGTCACAGTAGCCCAATCAGGTAGGGCATGTGAGAAGTAGTATTCCTATTTTACAGTTGAGGAAACTGAGGCATTGAGAAGGAGCATGTCTTGTCCTAGGCTATGCAGCTAATAAGCTTGAAATTGAGTCATGAACTCCAGCCTCCTAACTCCAAGTCCACACTCTTTTTATTCCACTCTGCTGCCTCGTCCTCCCAGCCAGTTCTCCCGTCTTTTGGTCAGAATGAGGTGTAGAATAGCAGGGCCCCTCGTCACTTTCCCTCCCTTCTGAAAGATGAAATGACAAGTTGGGACAGTCAAGAATTTGTTAGTTTGAGAGAGAAGGAGGGAAAGAGGAGGAAAGGAGAAATGAGGTAAAGAGAAGAGAAGGTGAGGAGAGGGCTCTGGGAGACACCTTGGTGGTTGGAGTTTCTTGTCTCTGTTGTACTCTTGGCTGTGTCAGCTTTGTGATCTGTGCCAAAAATTTGTTATCCATTTTCTCCAGCTGGCCCGGTGGCTTGGAGTTTGCCTTGACAGCTCTCTTCTCTCTCTCTCTGTCTCTGTCGCTCTCTCTGTCTCTCTTTCTGTCTCTCTCTCTCTGTCTCTCTTTCTGTCTCTCTCTCTGTGTCTCTCTCTCCCTCTCCCTCTTTCTCTCCCTTCTCTCTCTCTCTGTCTCTGTCTCTCTCTGTCTCTCTGTCTCTGTCTCTCTCTCCCTGTCTCTCTCTGTCTCTCTTTCTGTCTCTCTCTCTCTCTGTCTCTCTCCCTCTCCCTCTTTCTCTCCCTTCTCTCTGTCTCTGTCTCTGTCTCTCTCTCTCTCTCTCTCTCTCTCTCTCACACACACACACAACACACATTCTCATACACACACACGTACACATATACTATTCCCCAATTGTTAGTAAAGCCCCACTGAAATGGCCTCATATTGATTTGGTTCATACATAGTGTTTGTTCCTCCTGCTTCAGCATTTAGCCCCTGGTACTGAGGAAGCTCTTAACACTTAACAGTTGAATTTCACCCCCTTGAAGAGCAGGGTCTAATTTTGTTCTGGTCTTTGTACCCCTACCTCCTAGCACAATGTGCAAAAGCACACAGAAGGTACTTAATATATCTTTCTTGGATTGAATTGAAACTCATATTTACCTTATTAATGCTACAAATATTTGTTAGGTGCCTACTGTGTGCCAGGCATTGGTCCACCTTGATTAAAAAAGGGTCATCCCTGTCCTCAGGGAGCTTCCATTCCAATAGAGGCTGAGGATGTGGCCAGAGGGTGGTTAAGGTGGGCTGTAGGGTAGGGGTGAAGGAGGGATCCAGTCCGAAGTCTCTAGGAGTCTGGCAGGAGAGGGAGATCATATATGGGTGGAGGGACCAGGAGTGAACCTTGGCGTGCACCTTGAAGGAACGGGAAGACCTCAATAGTAGAAATAAGGCCAGGAAGAGGGAGCATCTTCTTGTGCAAGGTCAGCCTCTCCCTTGGTGCTGGAGTGATGCTGAGTGTGGACCACCTGCCAGCTCTTGCTATGTGACTGTCTGCATTTGCTTGTGTAGTGTGTGTGTCGCTGTGTGTGCCTGTGTCCTTGTGTGGACCCAAGTGTGTTTGAAGGTGGATGTCTCTGTGTGTGCTGTGTGCCTATGTGTGTGACATGGGGCAATGGATGGAGCACTGGACTTGGCATTGGGAAGCCTGGGTTTGAATGCTGCCTCAGATGCTCACAGTGCCATCCTGGAGGAGTCATTGCCTTTCTAGTGTCCCATTTACCCTTGAGGTGCCTTGAGGAGAGTACTTGGCAAACCTTATGGCATTCCAGCCATGTGAGGCACCATTCTTTACTTGGGTGGGAAGTTTTCAGGAAAGAAAGGGTTTCAATGGGCCGGGCCAGGCCAGTAGTTCACGGAGAAGTGTGTTAGGATTAGTGGGCAACCAGGAGGGGCTGGTTGGTGGTGCCAGAGGTTGAAGTGAGGTCAAGGATGAAGCCTGAACTAAGACCCCTTGGCCTGATGCTTGGACTCCTGGGGACTTTAGAGTGAAGCAGATTGAACAGTGTTGGGACCAGAAGCCAAACTGCGCAGGGCCAAGGAGAGAGCTGGCAGTGAGCAGGTCAGGGCAAGGGGTCTAGATAGGAGAGAATGAGGGATGGCATGAGTATGTGAAGGCTTGTGACAGATGGGAGCCTGAAGATGTGGTGAGATCAGGGATAAAGAAAGGACAAAGAAAAGTGGGGGGCAATGGATGGAGGGCACCAGGAGAGCATTTGGCCTTGGACAGGAGGGCACCCCACCCTCTGAGGCAAGAGAAGAGGCAGAACCAAATTCCATTCTGACTCTGCCTCTTACCACCTGTGTGACCTTGGGCAAGCCATTAACTTCTCTGAGAATCCATTTTCTCCTTTGTAAAATGGGGATCTCCAAGTTCCGAGCCCTAAAGCATGTGGTGGTTTGGGGATACAGAGGAGGAGGAGATGCTCAGCCCTAAATAGGTGACTTTCTAATGAGGACACCTTGATTCATTTCTGAATTCTAAACATGGCACCAAGGGCTTTCACGTTGGACTTGAACAGGGAACCTTTGCTGTCCTCTTTGTTATGCTCTGACCTTAGAAAAACCCGGGGCTTGGTTCTGGGCCTGGCTCTTGCCTCATCCCCGTCTTTTCTCAGACCTGGGCCTGCTGTGCTGGCTGGTCCTGGGGAAAGTGATGGAACCTGCCTCCTTTTGCCCCACCCCCATTTGCCCCCAGGCTTTCTGTCTCTGTTCACTCTTTTCCAGGGGCAGTCTAAGGGTCCTGGTTCTCTGGTGCTTCTGGCATAGAAGTGCAAGAGGCTAGAGCTCTTAGACATGTCCTCATACCTTTGAGGCTCTCTGGAACTGTCTTTTTCCTCAGCCACCACACTTCCGCTTGTCTTTGTGTAAACTTACTTTGTGCAGAATTCTAAAGATGATTCATTAACCAGCCCAAAGTTTTACCTTCCAAACTTGCTTCTTATAAACCTATGTAGTTGTGGAGTGGGGGCTCAGCCTTTTCTTTCTAGTGTGTGCATATGGGTGTGTTTGTGTGTGTGAGTATGTGTGGGTGTGCATCTCTTCATTGTTTACTCCTGGAGTGGTTTACTCATGCCCCTCCTCACCTAGGGCACTTCCTGAGCCTCTGCCCACAGACTGGGATGGGCAATTGAAGGATAGAGTGCTAAAAGAGGGGGGGTTGGGTGCTACAAAAGGGGGTGAGGTGCCAAAGGTGTAAGATGGGGTACTAGAGGAGGGGGGATGGCTGCTAAAAGAAGGGCATGGGTGCTATAGAAGGAGGAGGATGGGTTGCTAAAGGATAGGGGAAGAAATACCGGGGGATGGAGTGTTAGAGGAGGGGGAATGAGGGCTAAAAGAAGGGGGACAAGAGGGGTCTGAGGGTCTGGGGTGGGAGTATAAGAAGAAGAGAATGGGGAATTGGGGAGAACCTTAAGGATGGGGAATAGCGGGCTGGGGTCCCAAGGGACTGAGGGAGGAAGATTGCCTCTCACCCCCTGTACTGTTTCTTGATTCCAAGCCTCAATTCGGAGGAGGAAAGGGGGTGAGTCACCTGCTTGTAAGGAACCCATGGCCCTCCAGGGCTTGCAGCTGTCCCCATCCAGATTCCCACTCCCATCTTTCCCCTATCCTCGCATCATCCCCACACTGTTTCCCTCCTGCTCCCCGCACCTGGGATCCACACCTCTCCTCCCCAATTCCCTCTATGGAAAACTAGGACTTTTTCTTTTTTCTTTTGGAAGCAGCTTTAGACTGGGGTCTAGACATCCCCACCCCCTTCCCCACAGTGGTCCTTTTATTCTGCCCTCCCCTGGGGAGAGGAGATGACTGTCTTCAGTCCTTCTGAGGGTTAATCCAAAGCCTCTCCCACAGCCCAATGACAAAGGCTTATACTACAACCAGAGAGATTGAGGAAGGATGGTAGGAAAGACTGTTGAGTACTTCGACCCTCATGAGGTCCTTATCTGCCTGATAGAAACAAAGGAGGCAGTCTTTGAATGCTGAAAGGAAGTTGAAACTCCATCAGCCCCCTCATTGTACACATGAGGAAACTGAGGTCCAGAGAGGAGAAGGAACTTGTCTGAGGCAACACAGTTAGCTTATTACAGAACTGAGACCCAAACAGAATTCTAGACCGATGGTCTTTGTACTGTATAGTGAGTTAGAGAGGACAGCTTCTGGAAGACCAGAGATGTGGAGGGGCCCTCTAGGCTCTGCTTGAATACTTTTCATGACAGGGGGCTCTCTACCTACAAGATAAAACCATGAGCTATGATTGGACAGCTTTACTTATGTTGAGCCCAAATCTGCTCTTCATCCTCCTGTTCCTTGGCTCTTCGTTTTCGGGCCAAGCAGAACATGGCTAATCTCACAAACACATGATGGCCCTTTAAACATTTGGAAACAGCTGTCACTTCTCTACTTGGTTATTTCTTCTCTAGGCTAAATGCCTCTAGTTCCTTCTACCCATAGAATGGTCTCTAGTGCTTCTACCTTTTTGATGACCTCTACTGGATGGGCTCCTGGTTGCCAAACTCCTTTAGAAATGATTCAGCCCTTAGAACTGAGCATAGTGCTCCTCCAGACTGGCCCGATCAGAACCTCCGGGACCAATGAGACTTCTATTCTGGTTGTTGTTGATGAGACTTAAGGTCAAGTCAGCTTTTGGATTTGTTAATTTGCTTGGCTGTCATGTTGCACTGATGACAGTGAGTTCTCCGTCCTTTAGTTGTTGTTCAGTCATGTCCGACTCTTTGTGACCCCATGATCCATACTGTCTAGAAGGTTTCCTTGGCAGAGACACTGGAGTGGTTTGCCACTTCCTTCTCCAGCTCATTTTACAGGTGAGGAAACTGAGGCAAGCTGGGTTAAGTGATTTGCCCAGGGTCACACAGTCAGTAAGTGTCTGGGGCCATTTTGGAACTCAGGTCTTCCTGACTCTAGGCTCTAGACACTGAGTCACCCAGCTGCCTCCATTACACTATGGACTTTTGTCTAGTCACATCTCCATTTTGTATTTGTGAAATTGAATTTTGGGACCAAAGTGTAGGTCTTTGCATTTATCTCAGCTACATTTCACCTTGTTGCTTCTGTCTTATCATTCATACCCATGTGGTAATACCCATGTTAATTGGGAATGGGAACTCTTCATTCTACTTTGCGCTGCCATTTTTAAGTTGGAGAAGCATGCCACCAATACCTTCATGTGAGCCACTGAGAAGCATTTGGAATAGCAGACAGTTAAGAACACTTCACTGGAACTTGCCTGACAACTAGTCATTAATTACTGCTCTTGGGATTTGGCTGTCCCATGGGTTCAGAACCCACCTGATCATATGATCGTTCAGCCTGCATTTTTCATCTTGTTCACATGGCCATTGTGAGAGGCTCTGTCAGATGCTTTGCCGAAATGCAGGCAGCTCTATTTACACTGCTTCCTGGATTATGTGCCACTGTCCACTGTTAGTGAGGCATAACCAGTCGGCTTGCAGATGACCCCACTCTACCTCTAGACGATCACTGCTTCCCTTTCTCATTGCTTGGGATCTGTCCCTCTAATGCTCTAATGCTTCTAACATTTTCCCAGGGATGGGTGTCAAACTCCATGACAACCCTCTAGTTGACATTATCCTTCCCCATCTGAAGATCTGGTTAGCATCAGACTATGCTATGCCCTGTGGTGCCTGTCTCCTTTTCTTTCTTCACCAGAGGTTCCTGACCCAATGTCCATAATCTTTTCTGCAAAGTCTCTGAGGCCCCTGGCTCTGGGCCCTGAGCCTGGGGTGTGTTCAGAGCAGCTGAATCCCAGGCCCCTCCTTCCCCCAAGGAGCAAGCCTCCTGGGCCTCAGCCTCCCTCCCTGTGTGTGTATTGCTGTAATTTTGTGCTTCTGTTCCATAGCTCCAGCTGCCACAGGGGAGTCTGGTGATTCCATCCCTGCAGCCTGGATGAACAGCCACCAGGTGGTGGGAGGGGGGCACGACCTCAGCCCCTCCACAGGCTACTGCTCAAGGCTGTTTCATCCATTCACTGCCATTCATTTGCTTCCTCCTTATTGGTACCTGCTTTGTGCAGAGCGCTCTGTCTGAGGCACTGAGGGGGATACAAAGGCAGATACGTGAGCTCTGGGTCCTGTCCAGCAGCACAAGGCTTCATTAGGGAGCCAAGGCCCATGGAGGAACAACTTGGTAACAGGACAGGTTGGAATATAGGCTGGACCAAGGACTAGGACTCTGGGGGAGGGGATGGGCTGTTGGGAGCACAGAGGAGTGAGAGGGATGTCAGTGTGGGCTGCCTAGAGGATGGGCAGGGTTCAGGTCAGTCAAGTGGTGGAACAGAATGCGCAGCCCTTGGTGGGCCTCTGCCCCTATCTCTCATGGACCCCCATGTTGCCCATTCTCCTGGAGGCCACCTTCCCCTCCAGCAGCCGGGCATCCTCACGCCTCCCACATCCTGCTGATGGGACTCAGGTTTCCCCAGAGAAGGTGTGTAGAGGAAGTCTGGGTTTTCTGAGCACCATCTGTGGACAGACATAAAAGACACCTAGGAAAGCCATGCCAGCAGTCAGAAAGCTCACTGCTGGCCCCCTGGATTTGCCTCTCTTTTCTTCTTGTCTAGGCTTCTTGTGGCTGGCCTTCTCTCTGGGAGAGGGGATAAGGATTGGCGTCCTCACTGCTCTCCTTGGGCTGTGATGGTGAGGGTCGGAATCATAGGCTTAGAGTAAGGGACCTTGGAGGAATCAGAGAATCCTAACTTGGAGCTGGAAGGAACCCCAGAGGTCCTCAAATCCAACCCCCTTCACTTTACAGTAAGGCCCAGAGAGAATAAGGAACTTTTCTAACTAGTAAGAAGGTCTAAGGCAGAATTCAAATCCAGGACTTCCTGACTCCAGGGTTAATGCTAAGGCCAGTGTACCCACCCTTACCTGAATAGGAACCTCGATCTACAGGTCCTCACTCATTTCGCAGTTGAGGAAACTGAGTCTGGCACAGTGAAGAGACATGCCCAAAGTCCCACAGGTTGTATTACCTGGGCCCTGCTTGAAGAATTTAGTAACAAGGATCCCAAGGCAACCCCACATTGTTGGGCATTTCTAACATACTTTGGTCTGCAGTCAGGTCACATGAGCAGTTCCATTTACCTTTGACCTCATCCCTTATGGTCAGTGAGCTGTATTGGGTGCCCTCTAAATATTTAAAGCTAGAATAGATTTTAGAGACTGTCAAGTCTGATTCCCTCACTTTTCAGTTGATGAAACTGGGGCCCTAAGTGACTTGTTCATCGTCACACAGATAGCAAGTGGGATTTGAACCGAGGTCTTGTGACTACACCCAGAATACTCTCTGTGACATTCATTCTAGACTTAGTAGGACTGGGGACTGAAAGGGTAATTTCTGACTCCTGGCGCCAGGAAGCACATACCTTTGGTGACATTCCTAAGACATATCCACCTCTACTAATGCTTCCTCTTCCACCAGTAGGTCTTGGAGACAAAGCAATATTTTCACATGATCCAGCTTTCAGAGGTGGGAGTGAGTAGATCAGCTGGAGGCATCAGGGTGGATCCAGTTTGGCCAGAGTGGAGGGTGTGAGTTAGGGAGCTGGGGGGGATAGGGGCCTCAGACAAACTGGTGCTGGATTGTGAAGAGCCTTGAATGTCTAACAGAGGAATCTGGACTTTGTCCAGCTTTGGGTGGTCCTTGTGGACTGAAGAAGGGGTTGGGGGCATAGTCAAAGCCCATAGGGCAAGGGCTAATGATCATTTTGTCTTTGTATCTTCAGCATCAACACCAGTGCCTTTCGCCTAAGACAGAATTAAAATGCTTATATGAATAAATGATAGCCAGGCCTATCAATAGAAGCTGGGAAGTCAGAAGAGGCTAGCTTGCTGAGAAGGAGAAATTCAGTTTGGAGTATGTTGAGTTTGAGGCAATAGTGGGACCTTAAGGTGTAGATGTCCAACAGGTAGCTGGAAATGTAGGTGAAGTAGGAGCTGTGACCTTCCCCTTCCCCTTGTGAAGACACATGGCAGGATGTGCAGACTTGAGTGTTGGCCACCTGGAGGTGATAGTAGAAGCCGGGAGATGGGTTCCAGATGGTGGCTTTCTGCTCCAGCCCACTCACTGGTTTCATTAATTTAATAACTTCCACTATTTAGTTTGTGTTATTAAAAATAAATCTTTTTTTAGAATTAAAAATGTGACTTTAAATAGTATTGACCTCTCCTGCCAATAATTCTTTGAGGCCAGATTTAAAAGGCAGTGGAGCCTGAGGTACAAGTTGGTACCTTTCTCACCACTGCTGAACTGTTCTAAGGTATTCTCCTGTAGCTGCCCTGGTTAGGATGCTTCTTTGTAACTCAGCCTGCTTACCTTGGCTCAGCACCAACCCCCTCCAGCCTGCTTCCCTCAGCTGCCTGCATCTTTTACTTCTTTGAGGAGAGAGTCCTTTCTGTGACTGCTTCCTGCTCATCACAGGGATGGCCTTAGGTTGCCTTTCCAACCTCCCCGCTCTCAGAGCTCCTCTTCCTTTCTCCACATGAGGCAGAAGAGAAAAGAGAAAGCCACGCCTTCCTGGGGCGCCTTGCAGCCGAGAGCACCAAAGCCCCCACGCCAGCTTACCCCCAGTCTGCCCGAGGTAATTTTCCTCTCTCATTTCCCCCCTCCAAGCTGCTACCTGCTGGGAAGCTGCTGGCTTGTTGCCTAACAAAGCTGCTTCCTTCTTTGGCTGTGCCTCCTTTAGACTTCAGGGTCTTTAGCTAGCTGCCAGGACTCTTCCAGGGCCTGTACCCCTACTACAAAGTGGTTTCATTACAACCAGTCTTGGACCTTGTCCCTGGTGGGGACCCTGAGGCTGGGAGCTTTTCCCTGAGGGGGGATTCCCTTTCTGTGTCCCAACTTCTCTAGGGAGTGATGCTCCCTGGGGTTCCTGCTCTATGGACCCTGTTGCCCTTGGTGGGGTAGGAGGGAGGAGAGCTGGGCCACTCCCCACCCCAGGGTGCCCAGGACCACATTGGGGAGGGGAGATCTTGCAGTTGGACCAATGGGATGCACATGTTCCTACAAGGGAGTGCCTGGTACAGAGCATGCCCTTAATAGAATGCTTGTTTGTTCAATTGGTTGATGGAATGGAGGGTTCAAGATGGGGTACCCCTGAGGTCATGAGGGTTTAGAGAAATTCCTGGGAGGAGGGCTCCCTAAAGGGCCCCTGATGGGAGTCAGGAGGATTTGGGAGAAGCTCTGATATGTGGGAACAGCTCTCCCCAGGCTACTACTCAGGGTCTCCAGCAGACCTGGGAGGGTAGGGCAAAGGAGAGGCTGCTAGAGATGGTCAGTCACTTTCCTACCGGTGTTCAGTATTTCTGGTGTTAACTGACCCCAGGGCCTAGGCTCCTGGAAAAACTGAGGATGGGATGGGGGAGGAGGCTGATTTGGGGAGTTGGATATATAGATGATGGTTGGTGGTAGTAGAGGGGAGGGGAATGCAGGAAGTGATGCCAATGCCAAGGAGAAGCCTCCTGGTGGGGTGTCCAACAAGCTGGATAAGGCATTCATGCGTCCACGGAAAAGCTTGAAAATTCTCCCCCCTCTACCTGCCATTGCCCTGGGATGCTTTGAGATTCTCCTCTAATGGGAGCAACTTAAAGTAAAAGAGATGTTTTGTGGCAAAGTGGAATTATGACCAGGCAGATGTTCCTGGCTGGCTCCCTTGTGTGCTGCATCCTGGGAAACTGTCCACCTTGCCTACACCTCTATCTAGTTTTGGTGTCTACCTAGCATTGCTCCTCCCCCTAGCTGGGGAAAGGGTGAGATCAAAGAGAAGAAGCCATGGGCCACTCATCTCTGCTTCCTTTGGATTATGCAGAGAAGCTGGATGAGATCCTGGCGGCAGCTGCAGAGCCCACACTGAGACCGGACATTGCTGATGCTGACTCCCGGGCAGCCACTGTCAAGCAGCGGCCCACAAGTCGGCGCATCACTCCCGCAGAGATCAGTGTGAGTGGAGCTATGGAAGCTTGTGGGAGTGGGAATGGGATGGGGGGGACCTTCTGGCAGCGGGGCCACTGAGGCAGGAAGCATGGGTGATACTGCAAGTGGAGCCATGGGCATCATTGCCAGTAGGACATAGGTAGGACTCAGGAGGAGTGGGCCCATGGAAGTGGGGGCATGGAGTTCAGTGTGAATATAGTCATGACGGTCACTGAGAGAAGAGCCACAGGGACCATAAAGAATAGAGGAATGTGAACCACTGGGCATGGGGTCACAGGGGTCCTTATCAGTTGTACCCTGGGATTCACTGAGTGGGGTCACATGGGCTCATCAGAACAAGAACTCGGGGGTCAGTATGAGCAGTGGGATCCATTGGGAATGGGGGGAGGATATGAGCCATAGGCCTAGGAATCTGTGTGAGTGGCTCACTGGGAGGGGTGCCACAGGAACCAGCTATGAGGGTCAGTGTTGGTGGGCCCACAGGGAGTGGGATTATCAAAGTTACTGTGAATGGAGCCACAAAGGCCAGGGAGAGAAGAGTCATAAGGGTCACAGGAATCAGTGTGAGTTGGGCTCAAGGTCATGGGGTTCACAGGAGGGGCAATTTGAGATGTCATAGCAGGATCAATGAGGGTATGATCATATCACTTGTTGACCAGGATCATAGGAGATTGGTGTGAATGTGGTGAAGGACATAACAGGGTCATTGAGGTAGGCACAGGAATTGTGGCTGGGGGGTAGTATAGAAGTATCTGGGGATGTCGATAGATTGGTAAGGGTATCAGTGAGGAGTGACTTGGGGGTGTTTGAGAGGATCAGGGGATCAGTGTGAGGGTGTGGGGGATCATCAGCCTCTGGAGCTTAGCTCCTGCCATCCATATTTTCTTTCCTCTTCACAGTCTTTGTTTGAACGCCAGGGCCTCCCTGGCTCTGAGAAGCTTCCTGGATCCCTTCGAAAGGGCATCCCACGCACCAAGTCTGTAGGTACGCCATGATGGATTCTAGGGGATGGGGTTGGAGTGGGGGTATTCGTGGATATGGAGGAATACGGTTGATGGTGTGATCATGAGAATTATGAGGGCCTGGGGATAAGGGAAACCAGTTATCAGAAGGGTGAGGGGACCTCCAGCAACAGGAGAACCCTTAGAACATGGGCTAGAGACAGTAGGGATGTGCAGGTCAGGGCAGGACATGCGGCACTCACAGGAACGGGAAAGAGGGATATGGAGAGCCAAGGGGCCCCATCTCCGATGCCGCCTTACCCTGAATTTGGGGGGTTGGAAGGTGTCCATTGTCAGTTCTTCCTTTCCCAACATTCCTGCTATATTCCTCCCCCTGCCGACTGTTACTAATGACCTCTGCTGGTCTGTGTGTAGCTGGTGAAGGCCTTGGAAGCCACTTCATCCAGTTCCCCTCCTGGTGGAGAAATTGGTTTGATAGCATCCCTGTCAGGTAGTTGTCAGCCTCTGAGAACACGTCCTGTGATGAGGACCTCACTTCCTTAACTGGATCTGTGTTGCCTTCAAGGGGATCATCGGTGTTTGAATAGCCCTAATGGTTAGGCCGTCCCTTCTTCTAAATCTGCCTCTGCACTGTATTTGGTTCTGTCTTTTGCCATTAAGTCAGGAGGTCTGAGGTTCTGAAAGCCCATCACCTACTTGAAGCAGCTGTCAAATGATGCTTAGGGTCTTCTCTGCTCCAGGCTCAATGTCCCTACCCGAAGAATTGAAGGCCTTCATCATCCCGGGCACCTTCTGTTGAATGTGCTCATTTGTTAATATCCTTCCTAAAAGTGGTGCTCAGGTGTGGTCTGAGCAGGCAGAGGACAACATCAGGTCCCTAGTAATGGACACACTCTCTGTCTACCTGTCTTTTCCCCCCTCTTCTCTCCTCTCTCTCTCTCAGGTGTGGTCTGAGCAGGCAGAGGACGATGTCAACTCCCTAGTAATGGACACACTCTCTGTCTGCCTATCTGTCTTTCCCTCCCTTTTTTCTCCTCTCTCACTTTGTTTCTCTCTTTCTGTCTGTCTCAATCTTTCTATGTGTCTGTCTTTCCTTCTTTTCTCCTCTCCCTGTCTTTGTCTTTCCAACTCTATCTCTATCTCTGTCTCTATTTTTCCCTCCCTCTTCTCTCCTCTCTGTCTGTCTCTGCTTGTCACTGTCTCTTTCTGTCTGTCCCTCTCTCTTCTCTCCTCTCTGTCTGTCTCTGCTTGTCACTGTCTCTTTCTGTCTGTCCTTCTCTCTTCTCTCCTCTCTCCCTCTCTCTGTTTCTGTCTGCCTCCATTTCTCTCTCTGTCTTTCTGTCTCTGTCTATCTATCTCTCTTTCCCTCTTCTCTCTTCCCTCCCTCTCTCTATCTCTTTTACTGCCTTTCTCTGTATTTCTGTCTTGGTTTCTCTGTCTCTATCTCTCTGTCTCTGTCTTTCTGTCTCAGTCTGTGTCTCTCTCTTTCCCTTTTCTCTCCTCTCTCTGTGTCTGTCTTTCCGTCTCAGTCTCTCTGTCTCTCCTTCCCCCTACTCTCCTCAACCCCACCACTTCCCTCCTGCCTTTGTCTCTTTCTCAGGGGAGATTAAGATGGTGGTAGCTTTTTTTTTGGCTCATATGTCTGGGCTCACATCTGTCCCATTGAGCATGTCCACCAAAACCGAGATTTCTGCAAACAAGCTCCCCCATTTGTATTTTTGCAGTTGATTTGTTTTTAGCTACCGACTTAGCCTTTATCCTTTTCCTAATCGTCTTAATAGATTTAACCCATCATTCTAATCTGACAAGATCTGGGGAAATCCTGCTATCTGTCATCCAGCATATCAGCTATTCCTCCTAGCAAAGGTGAGGTTGCTGAGCCTATCATCTACGCCTTCATCCAGGGTTTGATAACAATGCTGAACCCAAGAGAGCAGAACCCTCAGGGCTTCTCCCAGAGATCTCCCTTCCACTCATTTCATTGGGTCATTCAGTCAGTTTTGAATCCATCCCACTCTCTCTTGTCCAGGAAGGAAGCTTGAGCCTCAGTCCAATGCATCACTGAAATCTCAGGATGTTATGCTTAGACAAGGCTAGTTGGACATGACCTATTCTTAAACTCATGTTGGCCCTTGGTAGTCACTGTTTCTCTTTGTAAGTGCTCAACGCCTGCCCTCTTACTAATATTTAATAACTTTCTTGGAAATCAGACTAACCTTTGCCCTTCTCCAGTCTTGTAGCTCTTCTCATTGCTACAATTTTCAAAGATTACAGTAACTTAACAAGCCCATCTGCTCGGCCATTCATCCCTCTGGTGTGTTCTTCATCTGGTCAAGGTGATTTGAGTTCATTAAGGGAAGCCTGATGCCTTTTACTGGCCCCTAAGTTACCTTGAATTTCACATTCCTGTTCTGTACTTTCAAGAGTGAAGATTGTTCTCCTTGGGAGAGCAAACAGACCCAAATAAAATTGAGTAGTTCATCCTTCTGTCCACTGATTGTTATCCTTGTCCTGTCTGCTTTGAGCAGCAGTGATGTCCCTTCTTTTATTTCCTCCTTGTCCCCATGTGACAAAAAAGGACAACAGAAAGGATATCCATTGCTGGCTAGCCCCAGGCCATCCTGTCAGAGGGCTTTCAGGACTGAGCCAGTGACAGCTGCTGTTACCCAACCTCGTGTCCCTCTTTCTCCTTATCCTCCAGGTATCCTTGATTGGCTCTTCTGACTTTCTGGATATGTTGCACCTATTCCAAGGCATTATCTGGCCCTTCCTTTTCTTTGATTCAATTCAGCTCAAGCCCACAAATGTTTATTAGACACCTATTGAATGCAGAGCCCTGTGCTGGTGCTGGTGAGGGTAGGAGGGGAGAATACAGAAATGTGAAAGCCCCTGCCTCCAGGGAGCTTGCAGTCTGATAGGGTGATATGGCCTGTACACAAACCTCTTTGACATGTCAGTCGATCTGGGTGAGGGCAATCCCCCTCTAATTTTGTGCCCCCCAAGTTCAACCACACCTTCTCTTTCTGTATGACTCTTGTCCACATTCTCCCATTCATTCTTTGTAGAGGGGCTCCTTAATGTTGGCTGGGGGGCCTTCCTCCTGCTGTCTTCAGGGTAGGATGTCAGCTATCCACCTGTTTTCCTTCAGTCCCTTAATGTGACTGGCTCCCCTTTCCCCCCACTCAGCCATCTCCTGGAAGCCTCTCTCAATTACTCTGTGCTCCTGGCATTATCCCACCCTCTGTCTCTTCAGTTCCTTTCAGGTCATTCATTGCCTGAAGTTTTGATTTTTGGGTGAGTGTGGTGTATCATGATGCACCACTGTTAAGCATCATAGGAAGGATACTGGTGATGAAAATGTGTTTTTATTTCAGAAAGGTTAGGGTTGCTGAGCACAAGGCACAGCTTCCCACACACAGTCAGTCCAGTCTCCTCTCTTCCTCCCATTCAATTCAGGCCCCCTCTGCTCCTTGTTTAGCTGTATCACCTGCATGAGATAACCTTGAATCCAAGATAACTCTGACCATCAGAACAGTGATTTGTAGCTGGCATTTACACAGCAATGCACTTTACCTATGTGTCACCCAGAAGCCTGACAACAACCTTGTGCAGAAGATGCTCTGGCTTCATTATCCGCATTTTGTGCATGTAGAAAAAGAGGCTCAAGGGCAGCTAGGTGGTGAAGTGAGTAGAGCACTGGCCCTGGAGTCAGGAGGACCTGAGTTCAAATCCAGCCTCAGACACTTGACATGTGTTCTAGCTGTGTGACCTTGGGCAAGTCACTTAACCCCAATTGCCCTGCCAAAAAACAAACAAACAAACAAAAAAGAGGCTCAGAGAGCCTTGTCACTTGTCCATGGTGGAACAACTGGTCCACCCAACTGCAAGTTATAGTCTGAACCAGCGGCATTCTTCATCCACTTGACTTCCTGTGTGAATGATCAGGTCGCGTTCTTTTGAGTGGTTGTGGGTTTCATCTAGGAGGCCCCGCTGCCTTTCTCCCCTTGACTCCATTGAGACATTGCCACCCACAAACAAGGGTGTCTGGAGACTCCACCATTTCTAGGAAAGCCCTCTTCCATCGGGACTTGCCCGGAATGGCCTCCATTGTCATGGCAAACGCCTCGGGCAGGCAGATAGCTAGTTCCTTGGTTCATGTTGGACTTGGATGTTAGTAGACAGAAAGCTCTCTCTTTCAAGGAATGTTTTATGAACTCAACACACGCAGGGGAGACACCTGGCTGGAGGATGGTTGTTAAAGCTCATTGAATTCTTCCAGCCAAGTCACACACTTCTTGGTAATTAACAGGCAGCATCTTCTGCACTTTCATTTTTGTGACCCTGGGCAAGTTATAACAGTTCCCCATCTGTAAAATGGATGCCGAGGTCCCTTAGAGCTCTATATCTGGGATCCTGTGACTTCCATGGACCTCAGTTTCCTCATCTGAAAAATGAATGTAAGATTTCTTTTGGTGTGACAGGGGTGCTTTGTGACTCTTAAGGTGCTCCTTGTCTCCTCCCACCCCCAGTCTGAGACAGCAGTGGCTGTTCCCGCCTAACAAACAGCTGTATCCCAGCACGCCGGGTCTCCTCCATGAGGCCCGCTTCCCTACCTTCCCTCTCTTGCCTAGGTGCTTGCCTTGCTCCCTCTGTTTCTCTCCCCCCAATCTCTTATCCTTCCCCCTTCTCCATGGCCCCAGTCATCCCTCTGGGGTTTGCCAGTGCCGCCTCCTCTGCCATGTTCTCTCAGGGCTGCGTGATGCCTCTCCATGTTTGCGACAGCTTGATACACGCTTCCTCTAAGAAGTCTGTGTCTTCCTGGCTTAGATCATCCGCCTCTCTGGCTCAGCTGCACTGGTTACCTTAGCGATGTGGCTCTTCTGGCCCCCACCTGAACTCAGTTGCTTTCTCAGGCCTCTTCCCTGGAGGCCTGAGCTCCCCTTTGAGCCATTTTTCTTTCTGTCCAGAGCCTTATGACTTCTAGGTAGAGAAGGCCGAAAGGCACCTCTTGCTCATCTGAAGACTCTCAGGCAGAAGAGGCTTCCCAGGTCCCCAAGGCCCCCTTAGCCTTGAGCAGGGACCCTTTAGACAGAATCTTGTGGAATGCTCACTCAGCCTCCACTGGATGGCCTCTAGTGAGGGCATGCCCAGCCCCTCCTACTCAGGCTTAGCTTTAATTGTTCGGAAGTGGGAGAATTTACATTTTGCTTTTGCTTTGCCATGAATCTTACTGTTCTGATTTTCCATTTATCCGGCTCAATCTCATCTTGTTTGACTTGGCCCTACGTTCTTGCCTGCAGAGATATTTTTGGCTCCTGATTGTGTAACCCGATGTGTTAAGTTCTTCTTCTCAGCTTTGTGTCATCTGCCTATTCAATAAGCTTGCCATCTATGCCTCCAGCCCAGTCATTGATAAAAATGCTAAATAAAATGGGGCTGAAAGTAGAGCCCTGGGGCACACTATCAGAGACCTGTTTAGGTTGACTCGGAGGCGTGACTTGAGGAGTGCCGGTTCCTGTCAGCTATCCATTGAATTGTCCCAAGGGGGTCTTTGACCGTAGGCTCTGAGGACAGCTGGCAGGGCTGTCCTCTGAGCAGTGGGACCTGGTGCAGAGAGTAGGGAACCTACCCGGCTGTAGCGGTCTCTCATTCCTCCCCCGCATAGCTTCGCCCAATCACATCTCCCAGGTCCTTCCAAGTCTCCACTGCTCCCCCACGTCCCCACGCCCTCTCCCTCCCCAGGCCTCACCCCTGGTCCCCGGGCCTGACTGCCGGTCCCTCCGTAGGGGAAGATGAGAAGCTGGCCTCTCTCCTGGAGGGGAAGTTCCCGAGGAGCTCGTCTATGCAGGATGCTGTCCGTGAGGGCCATGGGATCCCGCCCCCACCCCAGACCGCCCCTCCCCCCCCACCCTCCCCTTACTACTTCGACACAGGACCACCTCCCTCCTTTTCACCGCCACCCCCGCCAGGCCGTGCCTACGACACCGTGAGATCCAGCTTCAAACCGGGGCTGGAGGCCCGGCTGGGAGGGGCGGGACCCCCTGGGCTCTATGCCCCTGGCCTAGGCGCTCATGGGCCTCTCCCTTACCCTGAGCGCCAGAAGCGGGCTCGGTCCATGATCATCTTGCAGGACTCACCCCACGAACCAGCTGTGGCCGAAAGCACCCGGCCTCCTCCTGCAGCCACGCCCCCTGAGCGACTGAGGCGGAAGGCACGAGTACCTGGCAGTCAAGACAGCCCTTACGCCAACCTGGGCGCCTTCAGTGCCAGTCTGTTTGCCCCATCCAAACCCCAGCGCAGGAAGAGTCCCCTGGTGAAGCAGCTGCAGGTGGAGGAAGCACAGGACCGGGCTGCTTTGGCTGTGGGGGGCAGCGGCAGCAGTTTTCCTCGGGAGCCCTCGCCCACTCGCCGAGGGCACCGGCTCGGGGGACTCGACTACCCCCCCGGGGAACCACCTGGCCTCCCATTTACTGGTGCCGGCCCTGGCAAGGAACGAGACCGTCGGCTGGATGAGAGGCGCCGCTCCACTGTCTTCCTTTCCGTGGGGGCCATCGAGGGCAGCCCTCCCAGTGCAGAGATGCCATCCCTGCAGCCCTCGCGATCCATCGACGAGCGCCTTCTGGGCAGCGGCCGGGACCTGCTCTTACCCTCGCCAGTCTCCGCTCTCAAGCCATTGGTCAGCAGCCCTAGCCCCTCCCCTGTGGGCTCCACCTTCATCCACCCCCTCACCGGCAAGCCCCTGGACCCCAGCTCGCCCCTAGCCCTCGCCTTGGCCGCCCGAGAGCGGGCCCTGGCTTCCCAGGTGCCCTCAAGATCCCCAACCCCCGTTCACAGCCCAGACACGGATCGGCCAGCCCCTCTCTTTGTGGACATCCAGAGCAGAGAGCCGGAGCGCAGCAGCCTGGCTTCCCCCACCCCAGCCTTTTCCCCCCGGGGCCCCGCATGGGGCCCCCTCCCTGCCCGCCGAGAGGTTGAGAAGTCCCCACGGGAGGAGAGGAAGACCCCAGAGGATAAGAAGTCCATGATCCTCAGCGTTCTGGATACATCACTACAGCGTCCCGCTGGCCTCATCGTGGTCCACGCCACGGGCAATGGGCAGGGCCCTGGGGAGCTGGAGGCAGAGGAGAGTACACCAGACACCCCCGAGCTGAGCCAGGCCCCCGCTCCGGCCGCTGCCACTGTGGCCGCACCTGGGGCCCTGCCCAGCCCCCGGGCCCAGCCCCCTAGCAGCCCCCCTGCCGCCGAGACGGTGCCGGGACAGGGCAGCTCCGAGGAAGAGCCAGACATGGTGTTCGCTGTGGCCCTGCCCCCAGCCCAGCTGTCATCCAGTGACGAGGAGACGAGGGAAGAGCTGGCCAGAATCGGGCTGGTGCCACCCCCAGACGAATTTGCCAACGGCCTCCTGGTGACCACGCCCCCCCCGGGCCCCGGGCCGGCCCCTTCCCCCATGGCCTCGCCCAGCCCAGCCTCAGGGAAGCCCAGCAGTGACGCGCCCCCTGCCCCGGAGTCAGCCGCGGATTCTGGTGTGGAGGAGGTGGACACGCGCAGCTCCAGCGACCCTCACCTGGAGACCACAAGCACCATCTCCACCGTGTCCAGCATGTCGACATTGAGCTCTGAGAGCGGCGAGCCCACGGACACGCACACCTCCTTCGCTGACGGACATACTTTTGTACTCGAGAAGCCGCCTGTGCCTCCGAAACCGAAACTCAAGTCCCCGCTCGGGAAGGGGCCCGTGACCTTCAGGGACCCTCTGCTCAAGCAGTCCTCGGACAGCGAGCTCATTGCCGCCGCCTCCGCCGGGCTGGCCTCCGGAGCTGGGCCTGCCCGCCCTCGCTACCTCTTCCAGAGAAGGTCTAAGCTGTGGGGGGACCCGGTGGAGAGCCGGGGGCTCCCAGGCCCCGAAGACGACAAACCGACTGTGATCACCGAGCTAAGCTCCCGCCTGCAGCAGCTCAACAAAGACACCCGTTCCCTAGGGGAGGAGCCTGTGGGAGGCCTCGGAGGCCTGCTTGACCCCCTCAAGAAGTCGCCGGCTGTGGCAGCAAGGTGAGTGGGCTGGGGCTGGGGCGGGTGGAGAGAGGGAGGTGGGCATGTCCAGGGCATGTGGATGCTATCTACCCTCTACCCTCCCTCTCAACCATGCCTCTGTGTCCATTCCTCTGTCCTCCTTTGGTCCATCCTCTGTCCAGCTAGTACAAAAGAGAAAGGGCTTTCCCGGCCCTAGCCTGATGAGGAGAAATCACAAGCCTGCCCCTGAGCCTTGGAGCTCCAGGTAGACAGAATGGATAGGATCCTTGGTTCCCTTCTGACCACCCTCTCACTCTCAAGTGAGCTGCTCCATACTGTGTAGCAGTCCCAAGATGTCTCCCCGGCTTCCCCAGGCCCCCTAATGGCCCTCTCACATGGGGTGACTCTGGTTCCTTGCCATCGGCTGGTCTTCCCTTGCAGTCCGCAACACTGAGTGCTCAGGCAGCCCTGGAGGTCACAGCCTAGGGATCCTGCTTGGAGACGTTGGCTTACTTCAGGCCCACACCCCATGTCTCTTGTATGCTTTTCCGATTTTACCCAAGACGGCAAGCCTGCCTAGGGAAGTAGCTCCCATCAATCCTCTTCCTCCACAGACTTTGGTAATACACTTCTAGCTTTCTGAGTGGTTCTGCTGCGCTGGGGATAATGTTACTATCAGAACTGTGGGAGCCCTTCAAAATGGCTCAGCAGGTGGCCCATCTGGAATTAGACTGGGTTGGCTTGGCCCCAAAGGGCAGAATCAAGAGCACTGGTTGAGTGTCTGTGGGGTGCAGTGTAAAGGCTGGGTTTGGAGTCAGGGAAGACCTGGGCACAAACTCACTTTTTCCTCTCTGAGCGTCAGTTCCATTATCTATAACATGGGCATCCTGGTGCTCACACTACCTAGCTTACAGAGTCGTTGTGAACAAAATGCTTTGCTAAATGGAAAACCTGTTAGAAATGGGACCCGAGGTTCATCTGTGGGCTGCAGGGAGGCAGCCTTCCACTCACAGTAAGGGCTGTTCCAAAGCATAATGGGCTGTCTTGGTAGGAGTTAGCTGTCTGTCACTGGAGTTCCTTTAGCAGTGGCTGGAGGGTCACTTGTCAGGCTTGGGGCTTGGGTGGAGAAGAAGGTTGGAGTAGATGAGTAGGTCCCTTTGAACTGTCTGATTATTTGATTCTGTAAAAGGTCTGGAAGAAGTCTGGGGTGGGGTGGGGTGTCACCAGAAATAGAAATGGGCATTGTCAGCACCTATGACTTGGGTCTTCGGTCCCTAAGATAGGTCTGCCCTCACCTTGACGTCAGAGGCCTGTCCTCATGTCCTTCACACAGCTCAACTTCAGAGTCCTTCAGCCTCCCCCTTCCCTGATCCCATCCTGTTGCTCCCCAGACTGCCCCCCCCGCCCACCCTGGATGGTGGTGAGGGGGCCCTGTCCCCGGAGACTCCAACTCTGTTCTTCGTGGGGAAGAAAAACTCTGTGACCCTAAGTTTTAGGCACACATCTGCCAAAGATAAATTTATTAATCAAATTATTCTAAGCCTCTTTTCCACCCAAGCTATGCTTGAGTTACAATTTATAGTGTTCAAGAACAAAGACATTCCATTATCAAGATCAAACAGAGGGGCAAAGTCTAGGCAACAGTTTTGATCCATCAAATGGCAGCTGTCCCCACTTTTGACTGCGTCTCAAGGAATCATTTCCCTAAAACCTCGGAATCCCTTTGACCACTCCTTCCCAGGAGTCTTTCTTCAGCCTGGTCAAAGGTGAAACAAACTTCCATTAATCGAATTCATTAAATATGTACTTTCCTTTCTCTTGGCTGGTCATAACCCTAATTAATTTTGGAGGATTCCTTCCTGGGCTGGTCAGGTCTCTCCCTTGAGAAGCTGGTTATGCCTTGGATAGGAATGATGTAAAAGATTCCAATGCAAGACATTATTTGGGGATTGATGGTTAAAGAAAGACTGATAAGGACTTCAGACAAATTAGTAATAATAGTATTTTATAATATGAAGCCTAAAGAGGGAATGGCATAGGGGAGAATTAGTCTCTAGCCCTCCCTGAGGACTTTGCTCTTCCCTTTGGCCGAGGAGATGAGGATCCAAGGCTTCAGAGGATCTCATTGTGTCTTCCTTTATTGGGTGAATGTTCAGGACCTTGAACCCAGAGGAACCAAGGCTTCAGGCAGCCTCTGGCCCTGGCAACCCCAGAGGGTTAGCACCTGCATGGGGTCCTGGCACAGCTGGTGATGCCAGTGGTTCTTCTGGGCACCAAACTTTGAACTGCTCTGGATGCAAAATGAGGACTCCCAAACTTCCCAGTCTCTTCACAGCCCTTTGAGCTGGTGGATCATCCTTCCTGGCTGTGATCTCAGGAGCTGCCTGCCTCAGCCCATCTCTGGTGCCCACTTCCTTTCATATCCATGACTCAAGACTTGTTCACTCACAGTGACCTCTGGAATCAGCTTCCAAGTCTGGAGTTGGCATAAGAGATGGGAATGGAAAAGGCCATTTGGTACCATGCAGACATTTTATTGATGTCTGCAAACTGAGGCATAAGCAATTCTACAACAAATTTGCTTATAGCCTATACAAGACTGCCATCTCCCCACCTCCTAGAACTTTCACTCTCTCCCTGTCTCTTCTCTCTCTTCTGCCTTCTCTCTCTCTCTCTCTCCCCTCCCCTCCTCTCCTTCTCTCTCTCTCTCTCTCTCTCTCTCTCTCTCTCTCTCTCTCTCTCTGTCTGTCTCTCTCTCTCTCTCTCTCTCTCTCCAGCTCTGATCTCTCATCTCTTCACAAGCTTGTCTATGTTGCTTTCACACAATCACTCCACCAACACTAACTCTATCCTGTGCTCAGGCAGACTCTACTGTGTACTTTGTCACAAATCCCTTGGGCTTGACTCCCAAACATGTCTATTGTAACTAATTAATTACTAGAGTCACTACATTTTTATAAGGTGAAGGAGAGAGCAAATGAAGAATTATAGACCAGCCTTCCCCTTGCTTCACTTCTCAGCCCTAACAGCTATTCACCTTTATGCTTAGAAATAAGCATCAGGCTCAGGTGTGCATTACAGATGTACCTGCCTAGGGGGAAACCCCAAGTACTTAGGATTAACCAAGCTTGCCAACAGTGAAGAGCCAAGTCAGACCTGCTTGCATCCTCATCACTATTTCTCTACTTTCACCCCAAACCTGGGCTTTTCCCAGCTGCTAGTCCTGGAATTCCCACCCATGTGTTGGTTGGCTTGTCTGAAGATTGCTCCTTTGGTGAAACTCAGTCCCAAACCCCTTCAAGCCAGGTCCAAGATACAGGGCCTTAACTGCTGGACCCCAACCCTCCCTAGAGGCTGTGCACATCTAGTCCTGTCCCTCTGAAGTTCAAAAGCAGCTTCCCCTATCCCGGGGGCCTGGCACTTAAGATTGTTTTCTCAAATACACCTGACAGATGCCGCAGGCTCTTGGCTCATCTGTAGAGCAGGGATGACCTGAATCAGAGAAGGAGTTGTCTATCTTGGTTCAGGTTCCCTGCCCTGCATAGATCTTCAGGATCTCTCAAGTGTTCAGAGGAGAGGACTACTGTGTCCCCAAATCCCTTCATTACATTTTGACAAGATATGATATTTTAAACACAACACGACATGTGTTTAGTTTTTAGAAGCAGTAAGAGGGTTTTCTCTCTGTCCCTTGGGTGTCTGTCCATCGTTTGTTCCTTGCCTATCTGTCCCTAATATCCTTCCATCCATCCTTTTGTCTGTCCCCTCTTCAGTTCCTAGCTAGCCTTTTGTTGTTTCCATCCATTCCACCTGGCCAGTCCTCTCTGCTCACCTTTGTCCATCCATCCTGGGCTGCTGCCAAGCTTGGTCTCGAGTCTCTACTGCTCTGGGTCAGATGGGATGGAGGATGCCATACCATGGCCCTTAGAAAAAAGGCCATTATGGGTTTGTGCTGGTGACTTGGGATGAGAGCCTAAGGAAAGGGAGGGCTGGGTTGGGAACCAGGTACTGTGGTAGGAGAAGGCAGTTGGCTGTGTATGGGAATTCAGAGATAGCTTGAGCCCGTAACCTTTCATCAACACACTAGAGAGAATGTAAGTGGCACCTTTGAGCTCAGTTCCCCTGGAACCTAAGATTTTGGGAGATTCTATCTGGTTCTGGGGAAACTTTGCCTTAGATTAGGCTGTCGACCATAATCACTGCCAACAAGCTGCCAGGAGGCATCTTCTATGCCTAGCACTGTTGAAACCTCTTCTGCTGCCAGACCCCATCCCCACCTCCCCAGGCCACTCCTGCTCCTTTCCCAGATACCTCTTCCCTAGGCTCCTTCCCATCTGGCTTAAGCTATCAGGCTACAAGCAATGTGTGGGCTGAGGCCCTGGGAATGCACAGGCCCAGGCCTCATGTTGGTGGAGGGGAAAGGTTTGAACCCTATAGTTGAGAAAAGTGAGGGGAAGTACCTGGGAAGACAATCATCAGGTACCAGGCTGCCACCTGGGCTCATCTGCCAGAGTCTTGTTTTGACCTCTCTCCTGCCCTGTCAGACCCCCATCCTCCAAAATGGAGCCCATCCTTTGGCCATAGCTCATTCCCCTTTGCTAAACCCTCTGGCCTATGGACATTCAGCACTGGACTGCCCTGCCAGTCTCATCAGGTCAGTCTGGGCTCTGGGTGTGGCCATTCCTACCACCTGCCAGGCTGCTCTTTCAGCATTTCTCAGCTTCATTGGAGCCTGGGCCTCTTCCCTACCTTCCAGTGACCTTCCTGTGCCCTCTCATGTTTGGACCCCACCCTGTCCTGGGGAGTCCTCCAGCTGGGCTCCATGGAGTGGTCTCCCATCCTTATTTCTGGCTTCTGGGTGCCCAGGCTCTTCCCCCTCCCCTGAAGACTCCGTCTTTTGAGACCTTGCATGTGCAGGCAACGCTTTATTTTTCTCTTCAGTCCTTCTCCACAGAGGTTTATTAAGCCTATATTATGCACAGCACACTATCCTGGGGCTGGGGAGGGGGGTTGGTTCATGTAAGCCCCCAGGGGGCTCACAGTCTAGTGGGAGGGGGTAAGGCACAAACACAGATCACTCCTGTGATTGTAAAATAGGGACATTTAGGAGGGCTGGGCAAGTGCTAGTGGATGGCCCAAGTAGGAAAGACTACTTGATGTGCAGATCAGGGGAGACTGCTAGGAAGATCCTAACCCTGGGGTTAGACTTCACAGGATCGGTAGACATTCAACAAGAAGATGGGACCAGGAAAGAGTGGAAGCTAAGGCCCAGAATCAGGAAACCTGGCTGGCACATGGAAAGGAGCCAGCTGGCCAGTGAGTTGGCCAGTTTGGTTGGAATGTGGAGAGTTTGAGGGTGCACTGCTTGCGTGCCCAGGGAGGTTGGCTGTCTCTTCCTGAGCAGTGAGAATATGAAGGGATGCTGGAAAAGCAGGCAGAGAACTAAAGGAGGAAAGGTAAGGAAGAAGGAGATTGGGTTCACATGTTTTACATGTTTCTGCTCTCCGGGTCACATGAACCATCTGCAAATCTGCATATCCTTCCTTTCCCTGTTGTGCCCTCGTCTCCCCCCGGGAAGAGTCCTTTGCTCAAGGGGAGCTGGGCAGGGCCCTCCCATCCCTTCATCTCTTTGCCCTTCACTCTTTGACATGTTTGGCACAAGGGCTCAGCACTGATGTCTCTGGGAAGATTGGCTGTCTCTTCCCCAGCTGTGTGAGACAAAGGTTTGGTTTTGTTTTTTCTTCTTTTAAAAAACTCTCAGACCTGCCCATGTGCCCCTGTCCTTGACTTGGGTTTGGGAGAACTCTGTCTCTTGCTCCTCCCCTTTTCAATGATGTAATGCACTGGCTCTCCTCTCCAGGAGCCTGAATGCCAACTCATCCACTCTCTAGCTTGAACATAGTCTGTCATGAGGTGCCGGCCACTAGCCCTGCCTCCCTCAACTGTCATTTAGGTTTTTGTCTTTGAGCTTGTCTGCTGACCCATTCTTCTCATTCTTTAGCATCCTGTCCTGTTAAAGTCCTGGGGCTTCCTCCTGGAGCTGGCCATGGAGTGAGGTCTTCTGTGCTCAGGAGCCTTTGATGGCTTGGGGTGTCTGCCAGGTCTGCACACCTCTCATCTGTTTTGATGTCCTCATGGTTTGGGGTTCCCACTGTAGGTTACCAAGTTGTGATGCCAATGGCCCACTGGCCCCCAGAACACACTGCCTTTTCTTTTCAAAATGAATTCTTTTTTTCCAGTTATATCCCTTCCTCTCCTCACTATCCCCAAGCCCAGGGAGGCTTTCAGCGTAACAAAGGAAAACAATTAAATAAAGCAGTTCGACAAAATCACCTGACAGAGCCCCAAGACTAACAACATGTGTGACACTTCATATCCATAGACCCCATGTCCGAAACAAAAGAAGGCACATTTCCTCGTGTCTTCTCCCAGAGCCTAGCTTGGGTATCATAATTACAGCATTAAGATTTCTTTTGGTTATATTCTTTCTTTAAATTGTATTGTCATTGTATACATGGTTTTCCCAGTTCTGTTTACTGTACACTGCATCAGTTTATATAAATCTATCTTTCCTTGAATTAATCACTTCTATTATTCTTTAAGGCACAATAATATTTTATTACATTCAAATGCCATGGGGTTTTTTTAGCCATTTCTCAATTAGTTGATGGGCATGCACTTTGCTTTTAGTTTTTCTTTCTGCCACAAAAGTGCTATGATTAACATTTTATGAACATGGGATTTTTCTCTCTGTCTCACCTCCTGGGACTATGTGCCCAGCAAAAGGATCAAGTCACCCAAAGCCTCAATGTCCTTATCTGTGAATTGTTTGTGTTGCCAGCTTTGCAAGATTAGATCTGTAAGGCTTGAATGTACAGCTTTGTTAACTTTGAAAAGTAGTATTATTATCCTTTTCCCCAAAGGGACATATAGCATGGGACACTTAGCCAAAAGTTCACCAAGTCCAAGTGTCCTGGATCCACAGCACCCCTTTGAATGTGCCCATCTAGCTAGCTTTGTCTACAGCCAATGAGAAGTCCAGGCTGGATCTTGGTAAATCACTCCTTTTTTTGCTAAATGTTCACCAACTACCTTTTCTAGCCATTGGAGAATTTTGCCAGGAATGGACTTCATGCTCACTGGCACATCGTTCACAATCTACATTCTCTTTCCTTTTTTGAAAACTGTGACATTTGTCCTCCTTCAGTATTTTGGTCCTCTCCTATTCTGCATAGCCTTTGGAATGTCAGACCCATACTGGCACATCAATGCCAGGGCTTACCACACTTGAAACTGGTCATACAGGACTATTTTATTACCTAGTCTTGATTCCATCTTCTGCACATCTGTATTAGGAGGGCAGAGTTTATAATGTCAAAGAGGATCATAAACATGTCTGAAAGGTTCGGAACCGCCGGATATAAGAAACTCTCAAAGTAGAAGGCAGAAGAATCAAAACATATATTTAGGCTCCACAGTAACCAACCCATGAACCAGCAACCCCATTTTGATATATTGATCAAAAGCTTCCAGGCCCAATAAGTACGCCTTGAAAGAGTAACCAGGAGGCTACAGAGAAGCATGATTGCGTAAAGCAAAATCATGCTTCCCCCTCTATGGTAAAAAGATTACCCACTGGCCTGAAGTCCTTGTTCAGCTTCCTCCCGTAGGTCAGCTCTGCCACTGGCAGCTCCTGCTTCGGCTGTGGCTGTGCGGGCTGTGGCTGTGGCTGTAGCTATAGCAGCCTCTGGCTTCAACGGGAGCTGCTTTTAACCATCCGGCTTCTGCAGGGGTGTACGGTACGCCGGGGAAAGCACAGGTTCTTTCAATCTGCTTAAGCAAGGTGAAGGGGTTGACCAGGAAAGCACAGGTTCTTTCCATCAGCTTAAGCAAGGGAAGCAAGGTGAAGGGGCCAACAAGCTTACTCCAGTCCAACATACAAACAGCATTCAGTTCAGGGGAAAAAGCCAAACTAGTCAAGGGCACTTGTTGACTAAGTGCTAAGGAGCCCATTTTTGGTTGCCAACACAACATCTTTTATTCTTTAAAATAAATTGTGATGGATATCTTTTGGTTTCATAGCACCTTCATTTCTCAGTGCGCTAGTACCCCAGCTCTTTCCCAGAGACAGAACATCTCATGTAACCCAAGAATAAAAAGAGAAGGAAAACCCCAGTTCATCAAGACTAAATAGAAAAAGACTCATAGAAAAAAACTTGATGTTATGAGCAGTGTTCCTCACCCAAAGCCCCCTGCCTCTGCAGTGAAAGGAGAGACTTACCATATCTCTTCTTTGGGGCCAGGCTTGCTTAACTTCAAAACATTCAGTGTCAACTGTTTTGTTTTTGTTGTTCCAGCATTGTTCTCGACAACATTTACAATGCTGTGGTCATTATGTTGTTTGCTTTTCTGGTTCTTCTTACTTCACTATGTATCCATCCACGTATACCTTCTCATGATTCTTGGTATTCATCACACTCCTAATTTCTTTGAGCATAACTATACTCTGTGACATTCCTGTATCACACCTTGTTTAGACTTTCTCCAGTCAGGGGGCATTTACATGGTTTCCAGTTCTTTGTAACTTCAGAAAGGGCTGCTATAAATATTTTGTTCTTTATGGGGGCCTTTCTTTTTATCTTGATTTTCTTGGGTAAGTGCTTATCATTAGGATTTCAGGGTCAAAGTGAATGGACGAGTCAGTCATTTTCGATTCATAATTTCAAAGTGCTACCCTGAAAGGTTGAACCAATTCATACCTCCACAAACAGTGCAGTAGAGTGGCTGTCTTTCTACATCCGTGCCAAGATGGACAACTTCTTTGCCAGTTTACTGGGTTTGAGGTGAAACCTCTGAATTGTTTTGATTTATATCTACCTTATTTGGAGCAATCTTTCAAAAGGTTGTTAATAGCTTGCTTTTTTTGGAAACCTGTTTTTTCTTGCCCTTTGACTGCCACTGGGGAGTGGTTTTTGGACTTCACAATTAGGTAGTTCCCTGTCTTTTTCCTTTATTTTTAAATTGGAATTTTTATTCCAAGTTTCCTGGTGAGTTCCCATTGTACGCACATCAGGCTCTTCACACAACCCTTACTTTCCCTGTTCACCAGAATTATTCCCCTTTGTGCCTTCATAATTTTGTTCTTGAAAGTACTCTATCCCAACTGGGTTGACTTCCTCTGCAGAATTCTAGGCCACAGGATCCTGCTTTTCCTTTAAATCCTCTGGAATTTGCTCTCCCCAAATGTACTGAGCATGTCAGACTATACCTAGCATTCTTCTTCACCAGAACAAATTCTAAGAGGAAATGTCCACTTCTCCCTAAGATTACAATCGTATCCACCCCAGCAACTAATTCCTCTTTGTTCATGAGAATCAGAGTCAGAACAAAAGTTCCCTTCATTGGTTCCTCTGCCTTTTAAAGGCAGAAATGATCATTTGGGCAAACTGAGAATTCTTCCATATTTGGGCTCCAAAACTTTCCTCTCTGGTGCCTTGGATATCTTAACTGTGCTTGAAGATTTCAGAAAATTAAGCATCACACATTTTGACAGTTGGAAGGGACCCCAACAACCGTCTCATCCAATCCCAAACAGAAAAAGAATCCCCTTTGTGACACACCCAGATGCCCTCTAGCCTTTATCTGAAGATCTCAGAAGAGGGGGATCTGCTGCCTCCCCTGGGCCCATTCCATCTGGGGACAGCTCTCATTGTTAGGATGCTTTTCTTGACGTCAAGACTTAATTGGACTCTTTGCAACTTCCTTTCATTGTTCCTGGTTCTTTCCTCTGGGACCAAACAGAACAAAACTAATCTATCTTGCACATGACAGCCCTTCAAATATTTGAGTATAGCTATCATATCCTCTCTTCATTCCTTTCTTCAGGTAAAACATCTCTGATTCCTTCGT